>NC_090030.1:6220630-6460630 GCF_037176765.1 Anolis sagrei
CTAGTTAAAAACTGTGCCATCAAAGTCAATCTTCCAGATACCCATAAATCCTCAGTATTTCGGGAACGCAGCAGGAGCTCAAAGAAATGAACTTTATTTGAACCAGTTTGCATGCACTCTATAACACCCTCTGTCTCCATACTTCTTGGTAACTATTCCTATTTTTCCCCCTATTTGGTTCTTTCACTTTCTCTCCCTGCCTACTCGTCTACCTTCCTACTTCATTTGACATACATCAAAACATTTATTGCAGACTAGAGTAGATGAAAAATGCCTATCCATCTTTGTTGGTGACATAGGCGCAGAGAATCAGTTTTAAATTAATCAGCCAAAGCCTGTTCTGAATCTGGAAGAATGGACTGAACAAAGAGTGCCAGAGTGGGGCACGATGGGGACTGATATCATGATGCAGTCCTGCTCTGACCTTGGGTGCATCTACACTGCAGAATAAATGCAGTTTCACACCACTTTAACTGCCTTGACTGACTGCTATGGAATCAAAGGAATTGCCAATGCCATTGGTGTCAGGTTTTAGGACAGCTGGTAAATCACCAGCACTGATAAGATCTACCAACCAAAAGGTTGCCAGTTTGAAATCCCGGGTCAGCATGAGCTGCTGACTGTCAAGTCCAGCTTACTGTTGACCTAAGCAGTTTTAAAACAGCTTGAGTTGTAGTTGGAGAAATTAGGTACCACTACGACACCATGGGTGACCAAAAGGGTGACCACATGTGACCAAAAGGAAGGAGGAAGTCCTAATGACTCTTTGTGATAAAAGATAGAGCGACAGTTCTCCCCCATGGCTGGATTAGAGCACAATCTTCCAAGTCATGAAAAAACTGGACGTTGACATCGACATAACATACCTCCTTTCTGTGCTGTCTGTTTCTGTATTGCCGATCCAAAAATAGCATTGAATGTTTACTGTGTATGTGTACTGTAATCTGCCCTGAGTCCTTTTGGGGAGATAGGACAGAATATACATAAAGTGTTATTATTGATGTGGAATTGGGGGCTGTGTGGTGGTGGGTGGAGTGTGAAGGGACAGTTGTGCTCTTTTTTGTGATTTGTGCTGGGGAAAGCATTTAATTTCGTTGTACAATGTCCAGTGACAATAAAGTTATTCAAAAGAGTTGAAGGTGGAGGAAGAGTACATCACTCTTTGGTAGAGAAAACTAAAGACCTTCTAAAACTACAGCTCCCAGGATTCCATAACTTTCATCCATGGCTGTTAAAGTGGTCAAACAGCATTATTTCTATAGTGTAGACCAGACATGAGCAAACTTTGGCCCTCCAGGTGCTTTGGTATAAATCTGTGCTGGAAGATCCCTAGATCAAGCATGTACATTAGAGGTGAGCATAATTCATTTTGGAGATTCAAATTGCCCCTGCTTTGGAGGGGTCCTTTCCAATTAGTAATTTGGAAGTTTGTATTTATTAATAATGTGAAGCTTCAGCTCTGAAGCTTTGCACAGCCCTAATGCACATATCGAATCTGTGGGCAGTATCCACCAACTTTGCTTAAGACCTGTTAGAGTAAACTATAACCCCTAAAATCTATGATACTCAGTGTGTGTCCTGTAGACAGACAGTGATAGGGTAGTTCTGTATTGTCGCTTAATGCTGTCTGGTGGTGTCGCTTCAGGCACAATGCACACCAACTGATGAGAGTTAACCTAGGGTAAGCGGCTTAATGAGAGTGTATCCTGTACTGTATAGAATACAGGAGAAGGTTCAATTCCTGCTCCAGTTTTAACATGGCTGGGCTGTGGGGCTATTGTCCTGTTTCTGAGGCAGTTGACAGCTCAATGTATTGTTGAAGGCTTTCATGGCCGGAATCACTGGGTTTTTGTAAGTTTTTCGGACTGTATGGCCATGTTCCAGAATTCATAGAATCATAGAATCAAAGAGTTGGAAGAGACCTCATGGGCCATCCAGTCCAATCCCCTGCCAAGAAGGAAGTATATTGCATTCAAATCACCCCTGACAGATGGCCATCCAGCCTCTGTTTAAAAGCTTTCAAAGATGGAGCCTCCACCACGCTCCGGGACAGAGAGTTCCACTGCTGAACGGCTCTCACAGTCAGGAAGTTCTTCCTCATGTTCAGGTGGAATCTCCTTTCTTGTAGTTTGAAGCCATTGTTCCATGTCCTAGTCTCCAAGGAAGCAGAAAACAAGCTTGCTCCCTCCTCCCTGTGGCTTCCTCTCACATATTTATATATGGCTATCATATCTCCTCTCAGCCTTCTCTTCTTCAGGCTAAACATGCCTAGCTCCTTAAGCCACTCGTCATAGGGCTTGTTCTCCAGACCCTTTCCTGGAATAGATGCAGGCAAAAACGTCAGGAGATAATGCTTCTGAAACATGGCCATACAGCTCAAAAAACCTACAACAACCCAGTTGAAAGCACTCTTGTTTGGTCATAATGCAATCTCACACCAATTTGTTACATGCTGTTTTGAAGCTACATCACATGTCTGCATTACATGCAATTCCTGGAACGATTCAGCATTGCTGCCGAAAAATCCTGCAAATCTCTTGGGAAGACAGACAGACAAATGTCAGCACGCTGGGAGAAGACCACTAACATTGAAGTGATGCTCCCCCATCATCAACTCCACTGGACCGGCCACATTGTCTGAATGCCCAACCACCGTCTCCCAAAGCAGTTGCTCTACTCCAAACTCAAGAATGGAAAACAGGATGTTGGAGGACAGGAAGAAAGATTTAAAGATGGGCTCAAGGCCAGCCTTAAAAACTCTGCCATAGACACCGAGAACTGGGAAGCCCTGGCCCTTGAGTGCTCCAGCTGGAGGTCAGCTGTGACCAGCAGTGCTGCCGAATTCAAAGAGGCACGAATGTAGGGCAAAAGAGGGAAACGTGTCAAGAGGAAGGCACATCAAGCCAACCCCAACCAGGAATGCCTTCCACCTGGAAACTGATTCCCTAATTGTGGGAGAACATGCGGGTCAAGAATAATGTTCCACAGTCACCTACGGACCCACTGCCAGGACACTGACCTTGGAGGACAATGAGGGATCGCCTAAGGAAGTAAGTAAGTATGTGCCTGTTTAGAACTAGATTAACTGAATCTGTGTAGACAAGCCCTACATTGCACTTTGTGAATGAATTTGAGAAGTGTAAATTGGGTAGTTTGATATTAAAACCCAAAGAAAGACAATGTGAAATCTCCCCCGCCATAAAATACTGCAAGAAAAGGATATCGCTAATGATCAAACAGCTTCAAATGTGGAGCAGAATCTCCCTTATGTCTAAAAGAAGCCCAAGCTTCCCGCGGCTGTTCTTGCTGCATTTACAGGAAACATGAGATATGAGATTGATTACAGGACAGAACATGTCCTGTGGTTCTATGTTGTCCACATGAAGCCCAGGTGGAACCTTTTACCTGTGAGCAAAGGGAACCTGAAGAACAGATGTGACCGGATTCTTGAAACGCCTTGAGGTATTTCTCAAAAAGCACAGAGGCTGGCAAAGAAGACATCGGTTGGGTCTCCCCCACTGAGATCAACCACTGTGTGCACAGCACTAGCAGAAAGCTTCCTTTCCCTCAAGACACACACATGCTGAGACACTCCCTAGCCTTTAGGAAAAGACATCCCCAGCACTACACTAACACTTAATAGTTAGCTGAAAAAAGAAGAGTCTGAACTGGTTCTATTGTTACCTTTTGCCTTGACAACTCCCTCAAGAGACTTACTTCTGCTAACAGCTGACTTTCTGTGAGTGCACGGCTTATTTCACCAGCAGGTCAATTTAAATCTAATATGAAAAAAACAACTGGGTACTTACTCAACATCATATTCCAGATGGTGTTTGCAGTTAGCATCCCTGGCTTAAACCATAGTTTTCAACACACTCCAGGTGTTGCTCCCCATTAGTACATTCACTTTGGATTGGAGTGGAGTTTCTCTTTCCCACTTCTCTCTCTCTTGGGATCTATTCCCACACAGCGATTCGGTGCCATAGAAGGCGTTGCTTAACTGTCTCTTTTGGAAGAGAGGATGCAAAGGCTGCATCATCAACAACAACAACAGCAATATGATGGTGAATTACAGCACAAACAGGGTGTGACGGCGCGAGTGGCGCCATCTATGTATAAAACTGTTAGTTGTAAGGTTTAAACTGTTGTATCATGCTTAATCCTGACCCTTTTTAGACTGTTTATGTATAGTTGTATGGATTGGTTGCTTGTAGCTGTCAATCAGTACTGTTTGGCTCCACCTCTTCCTGCAAGAGGGGAGAACTTCCTTTTTCTTTCATTCTGCCATCAGAGTTCCTGCAACGTGGACATGAGTAAGAGACTTGATTCTAAAGGACCCTGATTTAAGTTACCTCTTAGCACCAGTTCTGAGGTTTTTTACCCCAGGGACTCATGCTTTATGTCCAGATCCTCCTGGACAATTATTGAGGAGACCCAGGCACCTTCAAGCCGGTTCTTTTGGCACCAAAGGAAGATTTCAAAACATAGGCCATCTTCAAAACATAGGCCATCTGAACTGGGGTTGTGGTTTGCTCCGGCATTCACAGCCATTGAGGAAAGAGGAAACTTGGTGAGGCTTCTCAGCTTCCAACCCCTTGGACCCAGGACTAATTGAGACTGTAACGTATGTTTTCCTTCACCCCTCTAAAGTTTTCCAGCTCATTGCCTTGAAGAAATGACTTTGTGATAAATAAAACTTATCTTGAGCTATTTACAGCGTTTTGGGTTTTTGGGAGTTCCAGTTTCCTAAAGGAGGGCAAGAAGCAATCCCCTGGGGGTAAGATGCCACATCCATCCCTCCTTTATTGAGAATAATAGTCCCCAGGCATGACAGCACACAGGGGAAGTATCTACACAAGACATGAGCAAACTTTGGCCCTCCTGGTGTTTAGACTTCAAGTGCCTGATGTAGACATGACTGTGGTCGGTTCTTTGTTCAAAAAGTGTTTGTTTTAGATGTATTTCAGTCTTCAAATGAACTTTAAAACTTAGGCTATCCCTCGTTGTCTGAGTAAGAATGTCCTCCAAGGTCGGTGTCTTGGCAGTGGGTATGTAGGTGACTGTGGAGTCCTATTCTTGAACCGCATGTTCTCCCGCAGTGAGGGCATCAGTTTCCAGGTGGAAGGCAGTCCCGGTCAGGGTTGGCTTGACATGCCTTCATTTTGGCATGTTTCTCCTTTTTGCCCTTCATTTGTGCCTCTTTCAATTCTGCAGCACTGCTGGTCACAGCTGAACTCCAGCTAGCACACTCAATGGCCAGGGCTTCCCAGTTCTCCGTGTCTATGCCACAGTTTTTAAGGTTGGCTTTGAGCCCATCTTTCAATCTCTTTTCCTGTCCTCCACCATTCCATTTTTCATTCTTGAGTTCAGAGTAGAGTAACTGCTTTGAGAGATTCGGGCATTCAGACAACATTGCCGGTCCAGAGGAGTTGATGGCAGAGAACCATCACTTCAATGCTGGTGGTCTTTGCTTCTTCCAGCACAATGACATTTATCCACCTGGATAAATTGTCCGAATGCGTTGTCCGAATGTGTGATCACCATCTCCCAAAGCAGTTGCTCTACTCCAAACTCAAAAATGGAAAACGGATTGTTGGAGGACAGGAAAAGAGATTTAAAGATGGGCTCAAAGCCAACCTTAAAAACTGTGACATTGACATGAAGAACTGGGAAGCCCTGGCCCTCTAGCTGGAGGTCAGCTGTGACCAGCAGTGTTGCAGAATTTGAAGAGGCACAAATGGAGGGCGAAAGAGAGAAACATGCCAAGAGGAAGGCACATCAAGCCAACCCCAACCAGGACTACCTTCCCCCTGGAAACAGATGCCCTCACTGCAGGAGAACATGCAGATCAATATAATAATAATAATAATAATAATAATACCCCTTATTTATACCCCGCCACAATCTCCCCAAAGGGGAGTTGGAATGGCTAACATGAGGCCAAGGCCAGTGATACATTACAGCAACATAAAATATAAACAACAAAATAGCATCACAATAAAATAAACCAATCAAGTAAAATAAACAGTACAAAATAATATCATGGAAAATAAAACCCAGTGAGAGAGCAACTAAAATGATCAAGGGCAGTGGTTCTCAACCTGGAGTCCCCAGATGTTTTTGGCCTTCAACTCCCAGAAATCCTAACAGCTGGTAAACTGATTGGGATTTCTGGGAGTTGTAGGCTTAAAACATCTGGGGATCCCAGGTTGAGAAACACTGATCAAGGGTCTGGAGAACAAGCCCTATAGGAACGGCTTAAAGAGCCTGAAGAAGAGAAGGCTGAGAGGAGATATGATAGTCATGTATAAATATGTGAGAGGAAGCCACAGGGAGGAGGGAGCAAGCTTGTTTTCTGCTTCCTTGGAGACTAGGATGCGGAACCATGGCTTCAAACTACAAGAGAGGAGATTCCATCTGAACATTAGGAAGAACTTCCTGACTGTGAGAGCCGTTCAGCAGTGGAATTCTCTGCCCCGGAGTGTAGTGGAGGCTCCTTCTTTGGAGGCTTTGAAACAGAGGCTGGATGGCCATCTGTCAGGGGTGATTTGAATGCAATATTCCTGCTTCTTGGCAGAATGGGGTTGGACTGGATGGCCCATGAGGTCTCTTCCAACTCTTTGATTCTATGATTCTATGAAATGAACGACATAAAATGATAAAACTCTGGATGAGATAGCAATGAAAAGGTACATTTGTGGGGGAGGAGCTCATAGGGGACTGAACAGTGGAATTAAACTTTCTTTAAGGTGGACAAAAGTGAAATATGAGGGAAACAGTGTAGGTCAGTGTTTCTCAGCCTGGGGGTCGGGACCCCTGGGGGGATCACGAGGGGGTGTCAGAGGGGTCGCCAAAGACCATCAGAAAACACAGTATTTTTTGTTGGTCATGGGGGTTCTGTGTGAGAAGTTTGGCCCAATTCTATCATTGGTGGGGTTCAGAATGTGCTTTGATTGTAGATGAACAATACATCCCAGAAATGGCACCCCCAAATGTTATTTTCCCCAGTGTCCACATTTCCCCCACTCCACCAGTGTCCACATTTGGGCATATTGAGTATTTGTGCCAAGTTTGGTCCAGATCCATCCTAGCTTGAGTCTCTGGATGTAGGTGAACTACATCTCCAAAACTCAAGGTCAATGCCCACCAAACCCTTAGTATTTTCTGTTGGTCATGGGAGTTCTGTGTGCCAAGCCTGGTTCAATTCCATCATTGGTGGAGTTCAGAATGCTCTTTGATTGTAGGTGAACTATAAATCCCAGCAACTACAACTTCCAAATGACAAAATCAATCCCCCCAGCCCCACAAGTATTAAAATTTGGGTGTATCAGGTATTTCTGCCAAATATGGTTTCGCGAATGAAAATATATCCTACATATCCGATATTTACATTACGATTCATAACAGTTAAGAAGTAGCAACGAAAATAGTGTTATGGTTGGGGGTCACCACAACATGAGGAACTGTATGAAGGAGTCGCAGCATTAGGAAGGTTGAGAAACACTGGTGTAGGTGAAACAACAGGACTGGAATATATGGTCACTCTCCAAAGGCTCATCAGAAAAGCCAAGTCTTTAGATCTTTCTTACAGGCTGCAAGGGTGGGGGCTTGCCTAATCTCACCAGGTAGCTCCACTTCTAGGACAAAGCACTTGGAGGACAATCTTACTCAGACAATGAGGGATCGCCTAAGTAAGTAAAGTAAAATCTAATATGCCACACTGACTTGGAACACATATCAGTCCAATGACATAAATAGAGTCAATACTGCCATCCCCGTTTGTTTGTTTTTTCAATGATAGCTCTCTTTCCAGTAATAAGCGAGTTTGAGCAAAAAGATGCAAATTAGTCTTTGTGGAAAAAAAAATATTCAAAAGGTACCAGAAATAGTCCCATATTTTCACCAAACATTAGTAATGCTTTACAAATTATATGTTCTCAGGCGAGATAATACCATAAGTGAAGATTAACGTCCCTCACTCCCCCATGCCATGTTAAGCTTTCCAAGCATTTTTATTCATAAGTGTTAGCCTTCCGAAATCAAGATCTGCGTGTGCCTGGGCCTCGGCACACAATTCCCTTCTTGACGTTCCTATTTATTCTGGAATAAGTTGCAACTAAGCCCACTGAAGTTAATGGCGCTTGACCAAACTAAATCTTCTGTTAATGAGAAGTGAATTGAGCCATTTATCTTTGTGATTGAAGAAACATGGGGTGAACTTTGATGCTCTCTAACACTGCACATTTACTTGGGTTTCTCCCATTTTTATTTTGCTGTCCAAGCTGAAACGTCCCTCCCTGATACTCCTCGCAAGGATGACAACTTCTTTCCATGGCTTTACAGCTTCACAAATGGCGGGATGCAAAGAGCAAGAATTTAAGAAAGTATTTATAATTAAGGCGAACAGGTGGCTTCAACGAGCAAGAGCGACTCTGCAAACAAACCCACTGAGAGCTGGGATTGGTTGCAGCAGATGGCGTATCCTTTGTACCTTTTTTTAAATGGAAACTGTGCCTGATCTCTCCGTGGGGCTTAGCAGGATGCTAGTGTTTCCTAGTTGTGTGAAGCCATTGCTACTTACATCAAAAGAAAAGCTCTGCCTATGTGTGTATATTAGGCCTGGGTAACAACGGAAAAATTTGTTTCTAAAATCGATTTGTATTTGGGGTTTTTTTTTGTTTTGATATTTAAAATAATTACAAAATTTTCCTTTTAAAAAGTTTGATATTTACGAAATTTCGTAAATGGTAAAAAATTAACGAATCGATTTCCGAAACAATAACGAATCGATTCGTTAATGGCGGACGCGACCGCGAAATACGCTAAAAAACCTCCAAAACCTTCTGAAGCTTCCCTCTCCCTCTGTTGTTGACTGTTGGTGTGATATTATAATTTTTTTTCACTAATTAAACCATAAAACTGGCCCAGACATGCGGAAATAATAACGAAACGACCTCTGAACAATAACGAAACGAATACAATATCGATATACGAAGCATTTACAAAACGTTTTTGAAAATTCGGTTTTTTTAAATAATTGCTCCAGAATGGTTCATTATCATTTTGTAATTGAAACAATTAACGAATTATTAACGAATTACGAATTAACGAAACGAAACCGCCCAGCCCTAGTGTATATATCAAAATATGTATGCATGGTTGTCTGTTCATTTGTACCACAAAGACTGTTGCTAGGTGAAGTGACCCTCAGTGATTGGATTGGCGGTTGCTAGGTGAAGTGTATTGGAAATTCCAGTCCATCATAATCTTATTGAAAAGGTAAAAATGATGTCACAACCATTTGGCAAATGTAAATCTCCATGAACCACCTGAAAACCACTAGTCAAAAAAGCATGACCTTGTTAGAAGTCAACTCTTAAGACAAGTAATATTCATTAAGTATCAGTGTAATAGCACACAGGTAGCTCAGCTGTTAAACTGAAGAACCACATCTTTAAACAGCCAAGGATAAAAACAGGCCACTACAAAAAGTATGACCTTGTTAGAAGTCAACTCTCAAGACAAGTGATATTCATTAAGTATCAGTGTAATAGCACACAGGTATCTCAGCTGTTAAACTGAAGAACCATGTCTCAAAACAGCCAAGGATAAAGACAGGCCACTACAAAAAGTATGACCTTGTTAGAAGTCAACTCTCAAGACAAGTGACATTCATTAAGTATCAGTGTAATAGCACACAGGTAGCTCAGCTGTTAAACTGAAGAACCACATCTTTAAACAGCCAAGGATAAAGACAGGCCACTACAAAAAGTATGACCTTGTTAGAAGTCAACTCTCAATACAAGTGACATTCATTAAGTATCAGTGTAATAGCACACAGGTAGCTCAGCTGTTAAACTGAAGAACCACATCTTTAAACAGCCAAGGATAAAGACAGACCACTACAAAAAGTATGACCTTGTTAGAAGTCAACTCTCAATACAAGTGACATTCATTAAGTATCAGTGTAATAGCACACAGGTAGCTCAGCTGTTAAACTGAAGAACCACATCTTTAAACAGCCAAGGATAAAGACAGACCACTACAAAAAGTATGACCTTGTTAGAAGTCAACTCTCAATACAAGTGACATTCATTAAGTATCAGTGTAATAGCACACAGGTAGCTCAGCTGTTAAACTGAAGAACCATGTCTCAAAACAGCCAAGGATAAAGACAGGCCACTACAAAAAGTATGACCTTGTTAGAAGTCAACTCTCAAGACAAGTGATATTCATTAAGTATCAGTGTAATAGCACACAGGTAGCTCAGCTGTTAAACTGAAGAACCACATCATTAAACAGCCAAGGATAAAGACAGGCCACTACAAAAAGTATGGCCTTGTTAGAAGTCAACTCTCAAGACAAGTGATATTCATTAAGTATCAGTGTAATAGCACACAGGTAGCTCAGCTGTTAAACTGAAGAACCATGTCTCAAAACAGCCAAGGATAAAGACAGGCCACTACAAAAAGTATGACCTTGTTAGAAGTCAACTCTCAAGACAAGTGATATTCATTAAGTATCAGTGTAATAGCACACAGGTAGCTCAGCTGTTAAACTGAAGAACCACATCATTAAACAGCCAAGGATAAAGACAGGCCACTACAAAAAGTATGACCTTGTTAGAAGTCAACTCTCAAGACAAGTGATATTCATTAAGTATCAGTGTAATAGCACACAGGTAGCTCAGCTGTTAAACTGAAGAACCACATCATTAAACAGCCAAGGATAAAGACAGGCCACTACAAAAAGTATGGCCTTGTTAGACGTCAACTCTCAATACAAGTGACATTCATTAAGTATCAATGTAATAGCACACAGGTAGCTCAGCTGTTAAACTGAAGAATCATGTCTCTAAACAGCCAAGGATAAAGACAGGCCACTACAAATATATATCTGATTAGCAGAGTATGGTTGTTCTTTGTCATATGGTCTGCAGTTGATGGTGGTTGGTTATGGAAGGTTTAATGTGAGTATTAGTTCTAGAGGGTTTGGTGATCTGTAAGTGGGAGTTCATGGGTGAAAGCAATTAGGGGTGGAGGTGTGTAGGAGATGGGTTGCAGCTGGGTGTTACTGGATTTAAGGAGCTAATATTGGGACTGATCTTTGGGAGAAAAGTATCTGTTGTATTTTGGTGGTGGATGCTGCTGGTTTTCCCCCCCAGGTCTGTTGGATTTTTCGGTGCCCTGACCTGTCACCTGTAACCTTGGAATCTTGAACCTTTGAAGTGGCTTTTGACTACGGTATAGACTTTTGATCCCTGGACTTTGTTTATTGAACTCTCGGCTGTTTTAATTAAACTATTTGATAAAACTGGGAGTTTGGTTAATCTCTACCTAAATAAGGTAGAGCCCTGGCAACGTGACATTCTTAGAAGATAAATTTGCAATTGCAATTGCCCAAAAAAGATATACACTCCCTTAAACTCTCTTAATTAACATGCAATCAAGAGGCAAAACAAAGTAGTCTTCTTTGAAAAATAAAATACTTGTATATATTCACCATACAGGCACATAGTATTTAAATGTCTTTAGATATACCTGTACTCACTCAAGTCCATAAGCACACATATCCACCTCCAATGAAGTGGTAAACAGATACATCCACCTCCAATGAAGTTCAAAAGCATACTGAACACAAAATGGAAACCTGTGTCTGAAGCCACTCCCACAACAAAGAGGAAAAGCCAAACTAGCAAATCAACATAAATAGAATGCAGGCTAATGAATATATACATTAACAAATAAACAGTGAAAGGCATGGGAGGTTGCTATTTCCAACAAAGTGGCCCTCTATAACATCACTGGGAAAGAAAGGTGGCATGTGGATGAGGGGAAGGGAGGAAAGAAGGAAAGAGCCACCACAAAAATAATTTGCCCACCACTACTTATTTATTATTTATTTACAGTATTTATATCCCCCCCCCTTCTCAGCCCGAAGGGGACTCAAGGCAGATCACAATGCACAGCAAACATTTGATACTGTTTTTAGACATATAAGACAGAGTTATTTTGACATTTCCAACTTTGGCGCCTGGAGGTCATGTTTGATTCTGGCCAAAGGGGGTGCTGTCGCTTCACCCATTATGACACCAGCATTTTTATTATCTTACATAAATAAAAATGTAATGTTTGTGGAATTAACATAACTCAAAAACCACCACACGAATTGACACAAAATTTGGACAGCACACCCCCAAAAGACCATTGAGTGACAATCACTCACAAACCCCTCCCAAACAACAGTGGAAAAGACTTAAAAACCCCCAAAATCTAAATGACCATGCAGTGCATGGACAAAAATGACAGCTCCCAGCATCCCCTAGACCAGGCCGTTTAGGGGAGGAGGATGCTCCAAATGCACTGCTTCCAAGCTGCAAGCTTGCTTCTCCTTAAATTTCTTTAAGGAAATCTGTAGATATTTCCTATTCCTGGACTGCAACTCCCAGAAATCCTCCAGATAGATAAGTTATAAAGTAGAGATAGATAGATAGATAGATAGATAGATAGATAGATAGATAGATAGATAGATAGATAGATAGATAGATCAATCAGGAGGACTGCTGGAAGTTCCAGTCCAAGAATAGGTAGAGAAGGAAGAAAGGAGAGAAAGAAAAAGAGAGGGGAAGGAAGGGAAAAGGTAGAGAAGGAAAGAAAAAAGGGAGGGAAGGGAGGAAGGGAGGGAGGGAGGGAGGGAGGGAGGGAGGGAGGGAGGAAGGAAGGAAGGAAGGAAAGGAGGAGAGAAAGAGGGAGGGAAGGTTGGCCACAGCAACATGTGGTGGGTACAGCTAGTGTTCTCATAAAATACCTCCCTGCTTTTAGCAGTACCTAATTTCTCTACTCACAGCTCAGCTGTTTTCGAACTGCTTAGGTGGACAGTAAACTAGGCTTAAAAGTCTGGTGCTCAATCCAACTCTGGCTTCGAACTTGCCAACTTCCAGTCGGCAGTGATCTATTGCTGCTGGCAATTAACCAGCTACGTTTCCCTGGAGATATGGTGAGGTATTATTTATTTATTTATTTATGAGGTAGGTCTTCCAGAGCTGGAGAAGGGAGAAAGTAGGCAGGCAGTGGTCCCAATGACATGTAGGTATATTCTTGGGATCCTATGCAATAATATTCTCTCATTCTCTCTGAGAAAAAGTTGTTTAAGGTGGGCATAACAATTCAGTCTCAGTCAGTAGTCCTGTCCATGCTAGTGTTTTCTATTGTATCTGTCCAGATGGATTATAACATTTGCTCTGTGTTAGTGTGTACATCACCCCACCTTGATGGTGAACAATGGGCTAAACACTCAATGCACATGCAAGATAACAAACCCAAACCATGAAGCAGAGATAGCATCCCAGCTTCAGTGCTCTTCTCTAGGGCAGAGCATTTGTCGTCTCAAATTATGCAAATTCTGTAGAAGTAAAGTCATTCCCAATCTTCTTTCTTCCTTCCTCAAGCAACAGGAGGATTCCTTGAGTAAAAGATCACTTGTTCAACCCAGTGTCTGCTCAGAGTGATAACCATTGATTTCTCAGTTAATAATGTATTCCTGCTGGATCTGATCAAAGACCATCAAGTCTAGACTGCTGTTCCTATGAGTTGCTAGAAAGTTACTCCCAGGAAGTACACAAAGAGACTGGAAGTATCCACATGCCTCAAAGTCCAGGGCAGCTTGCAAATGTATTACTTGCTGGCTCAGTCTGGCAATTTCAGGGTCTTTTGTTTCTCATTTTCCCCATTTTAACTTTTGCAAAGGTTTGCAGCTATTTTGGGTGCATTTTTCCTCAATATATGCATTTGAAAGACAAAGTAGCCCAAATACGATGGCAAGCACCCTCTGAGGATGCTTGCCATAGATGCAGGTGAAACGTCAGGAGAAAATGCCCCTAGAACATGGCCACATAGCCCGGAAAAACCTACAACAACCCAGCCCAAATATTAATCTCTTGCCTGATATATGTGTGTGTGTCTGTATGTTGTCATTGTTGATATGTGCCTGATTCTAAGATAAGCCTATCATGGGGTTTTCTTGGCAATATTTCTTCAAAGGGGGTTGCTTTTGCCTTCCTCTGAGGTTGGGACCTTCCCAGGGTTACCCAATAGTTTTCCATGACTGAATGTGAGCTATGCACGTAAATGTCACATTACATATGGTGAAATTCCAGCTAGAGATGCACTGCCACAATGCAGAAGTCAATCCACTGGTAGCTTTCATGTCAGTGGACTTCACTCTTAGCTTAGATTTTAAAAGGACTATCTAGATCAGTGTTTCTCAACCCTCCTAATGCTGTGACCCCTTAATACAGTTCCTCGTGTTGTGATGACCCCCAACCATAACATTATTTTCATTGCTACTTCATAACTGTAATTTTGCTAGTGTTATAAATTATAATGTAAATATCCGATATGCAGGATGTATTTTTATTCACTGGATGAAATTTGGCACAAATACCTGATATATTTGAATACTGGTGGGGTTGGGGGGATTGATTTTGTCATTTGGGAGTTGGGATTGATTGTTCACCTACAATCACATAGCATACTGAACTCCACCTATGATGGAATTGAACCAAACTTGGCACACAGAACTCCCATGGCCAACAAAAAATATTGGAAGGATTTGGTGGGCAATGACCTTGAGTTTTGGAGTTGTAGTTCACCTACATCCAGAGACCACTGTGGACTCAAACAATGATGTATTTGGACCAAATTTGGCACAAATCCTCAATATGCCCAAATGTGAACAGTGGTGGAGTTTGGGGAAAACAGACCTTGATCATTTGGGAGTTGTAGTTGCTGGGATTTATAGTTCACCTACAATCAAAGAGCATTCTGAACCCCACCAATGATAGAACTGGGCCAAACTTCCCACACAGAACACCCATGACCAACAGAAAATACTGTGTTTTCTGATGATCTTTGGCAACCACTCTGACACCCCCTCATGACCCCCCCCCCCCAGGAGTCCCAACTCGCAGGTTGAGAAACACTGATCTAGATGCTCAACCTGACACCTTGGACAGCTCATTTAAGGTTTGGACTAAAACCCAAGCCGGATACACACACATACACAAATTATTAGCCTTGAAGCTCCTAGCTGTCACTGACTAATATTCACCAAAGATGTCTGTCTAATTAAATTTCCATTACCGTACACTTTTGTTCCCCAGCACCTGACTTGCTCATGCCATTTAGATTTCTTTGGCATAATTCTTCTGGGAGTCTCCAAATAATTAGTTCAGAATCACGTACTAAAGGATGAAAAATTTCAGTGTTGTTGTAATGCAAGATAACTATAGATCACAAAATGTGTCAGGAAATAATGCATCCAAGAACAAAGCAAATTGAAACTTTGTTTCCAAATGATAAGGAGACACTTGGAATGCTTAGCAAGTGTTCCTCATTCCTTTTGCTGTCTACTTAAATGAGGCCCCCTGCTTGCATATTTTCAAAGTCATTGGTTAATTATGCCTCAGTGTCATCACATCTTGTGCATTATGGTTTGAACGTTTGGTATGTGTAAAAACCTGCATTTGAATATGCAAAGCAGGGTACACAAAATAAAAGCAGTCATCAGAATCACCGCCTGGCACCAAGCACCAACCTAAGTCCTTATATATATTGTTACTTTCCATTTTACACCCTTTTTAATTTGTTGAATGTGTTTGAACCTCTGTTGCAATGATGGCTGAGCAACCCAGCCAGTCCTCAAACTCTGTGATTCCCATTTACAGACAAAGAATTAATGCAGAGAGAGGGTGAACTGCTGCAAGTTTGATATAATGCAGTTAATAGAATTATGGCCACTGTAATGACCATTCCATTGAATTGAATGGCTTTGGAGATATTAATTGGAAAGGATGGGAGTCCCTACCAGTTTTGGTTTTTCATTCTTCCACTAAGTTCCAACATAAGCTCACTTATGTAATTTGTAATTTGTTGTTCAGGCTTGGCCCCATGTAAGCCGCTCTGAGTCCCCATTGGGGGAGATGGTGGCGGAATATAAATAAAGATTATTATTATTATTATTATTATTAGCTCTTATTTTTTTTTGCCAAAAGAATTGCACATATTGGTCATATTGAAGAAGATTTTTTCCAGCTCCATAGACTAGGACATGAAGCTATATTGTGTTGCTAAAGTGCGAAGTATGGAGCCCTGCGCAGGCGGTCGGTCAATGCGACTTAAGCAACGTGCAGTTATTGAATTCTTGACAGCAGAAGGTGTCTCTCCAAAGGAGATTCCTCAGAGAATGCAAGCTGTTTATGGGGATTGTGTTGATGTGAGTACTGTGCATCGTTGGACGAGTAAGTTTAAAGATGTTGAGGTGGGAACATCTGACTTGCATGACAAACAAAGAGTTGGATGTCCTGTGACAGCAACCACCGAGTTTCACAAGCAAAAAGTTGACAGATTAATTCAGGACAATCGTGGTATCACTCAGAGAGAATTTTCAAGCATAATCAGCATTTCACAAGAAAGTGTGGGTCACATTATTGCTTTGCTTGGCTATCGAAGATCTATGCATGATGGGTACCCAGGATGAGAGAACTGTGAGATGCTGGTTGCGGAAACAGAGTGTTGACTTCTTCCATGATGGCTTCAGAAAACTTGTTAATCATTGGCAGAAATGTATCCAATTGTCTGGTGATTATGTGGAAAAGTGAATAGTGGAATAGAGCACATTCTAAGCATTATTTCTGCGTTAGATTTATTAAAATATTCTCATCCAAACCCAAGTAACGAAGGTGGAGCCATTACTTTTCATTCAACCCTCGTATTGAGAGAAATGTACTCCAAATAGACTCATAAAAATGAAATGCCAGTGCCCCTCAGTTTTGTAATGACTTTTGAACCATCTTTATGGATCACACATCCTTATCAGTTGTATTCTATTCTTAGTGGATAATGGGTCTAGATAGATTCATAACTGCAGCCAGGAAATCATGAGACGCTTACTTCTTGGGAGGAGAGCAATGTCCAATCTCGATAAAATAGTGAAGAGACATCCCACTGGCAACGAAGATTTGCATAGTTAAAGCAATGGTATTCCCCGTAGTCACCTACGGATGTGAGAGCTAGACCAGAAGGAAGGCTGAGCAAAGGAAGAGAGATGCTTTTGAACTGTGGTGTTTGAGGAAAGTTCTGAGAGTGTCTTGGATCCAACCAGTCCACACTTCAAGAAATAAAGCTTGACTGCTCACTGGGGGAGAAGAATAGTAGAGGCCAAGTTGAAGTACTTTGGCCACATCATGAGAAGAAAGGAAAGCTCAGAGAAGACAATTATGCTGGGGAAAACGGAAGGAAAAGGGAAGAGGGGCCGACCAAGGACAAGATGAATGGATGGCATCCTTGAAGTGACTGGATTGACCTTGAAGGAGCTGGGGGTGGTGACGGTCGACAGGGAGCTCTGGCATGGACTGGTCCATGAAGTCATGAAGAGTCGGAAATGACTGAACAAATTAACAACAACACAGATTAATAACAGTTTGGCTTTCTTTTAAATTTAATTTTAAAAGAAAAAGCATCCCATTCATGTTGAATTCATGAAGGTACCTGTTAATTTTGGAGAGTTGTTGTCAAAGATACTTCTCACCCACCTGCCAAATTCATTCTAGGATGGAGAGGGCCATTGTTGTATCTTCTTGTCCTCCAGATGCTGAAGGGCACCATTTTTCCCCAGCCTAACCTATCCTATTAATAATAATATAGATGGGAAATAAGTGAGGTGAGATGGTTGGGTCCTCACGTCTTGTGTTACAATGAGACAGTTAACCTCACATTATTGTGTCACATTGTGCTAAAGCTTTTTGGGGAGGGAATGCTATTTATAATGCATGGGTGACATAGCTGCATTAAATGATTGGATTCGTTTAAAAAAAAACAGCAACCTAAAACTCTAAGAGGGCACAAAAGGATAACACAAAGGCCATTATTTTAAAATCTCTTTTCAAATTTCAGCAGTTAAGTATCAGATGAATAGGAATCAGATAAGGTTCATTAGAGTTACAATCCATCCAGAAAAGGAGAAATGGTGGAGAAAAAGCCCTGGTACATTAATTTTTATACTTGTTCCCCAGTAAATAATGTTCCTGTTAGAGTGGTTGACTTTCCAGTTCTATCTTATGGAATTGCTATGCACACTTGAAATACGCAATGTCTCAGGCAATGGAAGCAAAGTTTTAAAGCCCCTTTGAAGGCAGAAGGGTGGCTACAAGATCCCCTCCTCTGTAAATAACCAAGGTGCCCAACACTCATTTTGGATTTCAGAATTTGGGGTCCTGCTGATGCCTTCAGAAACCAGAAAACAAGGTCATCCGTCAAAGAGAAAGTGAGCCAAGTGGAGAATCAAATTTGTGATGGGCCGCCATGCTTCCATTTTCCCTTCACACATGAAAGGCGTCAGGTTCTGAGTGAGCATGCCTCATTTAACAACCTGTAATTCAGAATCAGATGCTGACTCTGAAACCCGAATAGAAAGCAGAGTCTTGCCAGTGTATTACATCATTACAGTTTCCATTCTGTAGTAATATTCCAGGGGATAAGGCCAAGACAACTCAATGGTACTTCTGTATTGATAATATGCTCAGGATCTCATAGCCAGTTGACTTAAAACCTATTTTGAGGGGTGTGGTCAATTGAAATGGATGGAACAGAAGCTGTTGCTATTCTGTGCTACTCCAGAATGAATATATCAGAGATTTATGTTTAAGTAGCTCCTACTTGTTGTGATGGTGCAACTGGCACCACCTGTATGTAAAACTTTAAGTTGCAAAGGTTTGAACAGTTGTAACATGTCCAGGATAGGATACTAGAGACAAAGTTGAAGTCCTTTGGCCACATCATGAGGAGACAGCAAAGCCTAGAGAAGACAATGATGCTGGGGAAAGTGGAAGGCAAAAGGAAGAGGGGCCGACCAAGGGCAAGATGGATGGACGGCATCCTTGAAGTGACTGGACTGACCTTGAAGGAGCTGGGGGTGGTGACGGCCGACAGGGAGCTCTGGCGTGGACTGGTCCATGAGGTCACGAAGAGTCGGAGACGACTGAACAAATGAACAACAACATGTCCAGACTTGCCTGTTTACCTTGTAAATGTATAGTTGAATTGATTGGTTATCTACAGCTGTCAATCAATGTTGTTTTACATCAATTTGCTTGCTCCCCCAGCTCAATTGTTTGGCTCCACCCCTTCCTAGGGAGAAAAACAACACTTTTGTTTTCATTCTTGCCACTGAAAGCTCAACAGATGGACGTGCGAAAGGCTTGGCTCAAAGCCCTTGGTCAAGTCATTTCTTACCACCAATTCTCAAGTTTATACCCTTAGGATTCATGCTTCATGCCCAGCTCATCTGGACGACGTTGAGGAATCTTAAGCGCCTTCAAACCAGTCTTTTGGCATCAAGAGAAAGACTTTGTGCCTTCAATATAGGCAATTGGACTGGGGTTGTGAGTGTTTCAAACTCATAGCCATTTATTTATTTATTTATTTATCATGTCATCAGCAACCAGACATTGAGAAAGAGGGAACTTGGAAGCTACGCAGCTGAAAAACTCCTTGGACCCAAGACAACCAGAGACTGTAATGTATATTTTCTTTACCCTTTTTGGAACATTAAGTTTAATGCCTCAGAAAGATAACTCTTTGTAAACAATAAAGCCTATTTCAAGTTATCTATAGTGTCTTGTTGATCCTGAAGAGTTCTAGTTCTCTAAAGGAAGGCAAGAAACAATCCCCTGGGGAAAAGTTGCCACATCCTTGTTTTTTCACTAAGAACTATAACTCCCCAGGCAGCGACGACACACTTATTTTGCATAAACATAAAATATAAAGATAGTATGTTTAAGGAAAGGCTTCTCAGCCTTTTGGCTAAGATCAAGTGTAGTGTAGTATTCCAGCTTTTGATGTACAAATATTTTTAATATTCTTGAAGGCTTTCATGGCCAGAATCACTGGGTTGTAGGTTTTTTGGGCTGACGTTTTGCCTGCATCTATGGTGGAGAAGCCATTGAAATCCACAAGCATGAGGACAATTTCAACAGAAAGGAAGAAACCATGAAAATGAACCAAATCTGGCTACCAGTATTAAAAAAAAACTCTAAAATTATAACAGTAAATAAAGAGCAAAACCCAAACATAGGGGAACTCCAGAGAAGAAACAATCAGGAACAGCTAATCATCTCCCATCAAAGAATCCCCCCCAGGCAGTAACAAGCCACATGTAAAAACTGTCAGGCCATCAAATGCTTATCAAGGTGGCCAATTGAAACATTCACACCTACCTCCAATGGACAAGAGTTCTTTCTCCCACCCTGGACATCATTCCATAGATATATAAACCCATTTTCCTAGTTTCGAACAGACC
Organism: Anolis sagrei; assembly: GCF_037176765.1. Taxonomy (NCBI): domain Eukaryota; kingdom Metazoa; phylum Chordata; class Lepidosauria; order Squamata; family Anolidae; genus Anolis; species Anolis sagrei. The sequence continues at coordinate 6,240,986 of NC_090030.1, forward strand.
TCACCACCTCTGAGGATGCCTTCCATAGATGCAGGTGAAATGTCAGGAGAGAATGCTTCTAGAACATGGCTATAAAATCCGAAAAAAACTACAACAACCCATTTTTAATATTCACTAGAGTTGTGAGCATAATTTGTTTTCCCATTTTCTTCATTTCTTTAGTTTCTTTCATTACTTCAGAAGGACGTAATGGGAAGGCCCTTCCCAGTATGAAAATCCGCTCAACATGGAAGTGGAGGTCATCACACTTCCTTAATCTGGAAGTGGGACATTTCCTTAAAATACCTTGGAAAGTACATGGCTGGCTGGTGTGGTGTAGCCCAGGAGAGAAAGTGCGCACACCTGCAGCCAAGGGCCTCCCAGAACTTGCCTCCTTGCATTGGAAAGAGAATGCGTATGTAGCATGCAGGTCCAGAAAGCATGCGTGCCTGCCAGTGCCTGCAGCCAACCTCCTCCTCCAAAGTAAGAAAGTCTTGCTCTAGAGGAGACACTCAGCTGCACACACTAGCAATTGTGCATGCTTTCTGGGTCTGCACGCCACACATACACTCTCTTTCCAAGGCAAGGACCTCCTTGCTTTGGAAAGAGAGTGCATGTGTGGTGTGCAGGCCCAGATAACACGCACGCCTTCTAGTGTCTGCAGCCGAGCCCCTCCTCTAGAGTAAGAGAGTCTAATTCTAGAGGAGGCACTCGGCTGTATACACTGGCAGGCGTGCATGCCTTGTGGGCCTGCACGCTACACACGCACACACTTTTTCCAAGGCAAGGACCTCCTTGCTTTGAAAAGAGAGTGCATGTGTGGCGTGCAGGCCCAGAAAACACGCACGCCTTCCAGTGCCTGCAGTCAAGCCCTTCCTCTAGAGTAAGACTTTCTTAGTCTATAGGAGACACTCAGCTATACACACTGGCTGGCATGCATGCTATCTGGGCCTGCACGCTACACTCTCTCACACACACACTTTCCAAGGCAAGGACCTCCTTGCTTTGGAAACAGAGTGCATGTGTGGCATGCACGTCAAGAAAGCATGCATGCCTGCTGGTGCTTGGAGCCAAGTGCCTCATCTAGAGTAGAAACAGCAGGTAAGAAGAAACCTCTTTAAAACATGCAAGATGGGGAGCCTAGGAAGCCCCCCCCCCCCCCCATAATGGGGCAATAGAAAATGGATTTTTCAGCATTCTAGAGCAAAAACCGAGATCTGCTTTCCCAATTTTGGGAGGCTTCCAAAAAATGGATTGAGGTCCTCACCAAAAGCCGGGACACAAAACGGGTCAAGGTTTGCCCCAAATGCACGACCCTAATATTCACTAACTACAACTTATGCACCTGCATGCCACACATCCACTCTGTTTCCAAAGCAAGGAGGTCCTTGCCTTGGAAAGTGTGTGTGTGTGTAGCATGTGGGCCCAGAAAGCATGCATGCCAGCCAGTGTGCACAGCCGAGTGTCTCCTCTAGACTCAGAAAGTCTTACTCTAAAGGAAGGGCACGGTTGCAGGCACTGGCAACAAAGATTCCCCGTAGTAACCTACGGATGTGAGAGCTGGACCTTAGGGAAGGCTGAGCGAAGGAAGAGAGGTGCTTTAGAGCTGTGGTGTTGGAGGAAGGCTGAGCGAAGGAAGATCGATGCTTTTGAACTGTGGTGTTGGAGGAAAGTTCTGAGAGTGCTTTGGACTGCGAGAAGATCCAACCAGTCCATCCTCCAGGAAAGAAAGCCCGAGTGCTCATTGGAGGGAAGGATACTAGAGACAAAGTTGAAGTACTTTGGCCACATCATGAGGAGACAGCAAAGCCTAGAGAAGACAATTATGTTGGGGAAAGTGGAAGGCAAAAGGAAGAGGGGCCGACCAAGGGCAAGATGGATGGATGGCATCCTTGAAGTGACTGGACTGACCTTGAAGGAGCTGGGGGTGGTGACGGCCGACAGGGAGCTCTGGCGTGGGCTGGTCCATGAGGTCACGAAGAGTCGGATGCGACTGAACAAATGAACAACAACTCAGTAGGCTGTTCATATAACTCTGAAGGAGGGTTGACCTCTTATTCTTAACTCAGAAGAACTGGTGATCAAGTCTATCGAGAGATAATGTCCTTGAGAAACTTCAGAGTAGTTGATCATAAGTTCCCAAAACCGGAAAGGATGTCAATGCCGAAAGGAATGCAATGGCTTGGAATGACCAAGCTGGAACTTTGCCATTGAAAATTAGATCCAGTCCTGACTTCTATTAATTCCGATGTAGCATTCCTTCTCTGTATTCTTTAAAGACTCCCCCTCCTGCCATTTAGTAGAGACATTAATATATAAGTAATCTGCCCTGAGATTATTTCAAAGTCTATCTTATGTCTCAAGAGTTTCCCTACACTGCCTTAACTGTAGCCGTATCAAAGCTAATCTGAGTAATTACAGTTTAGGCTCAGATTGGCTACAGATAAGATAGCTCAGGTTTGTAATAACCTACAAAGATTTATGAAGATTTATTCACCTTCCCTAGGCAAAAGGGCGGCATTTCCCCAGCAGACCCACAGTTCCTTTTCTGATAAAAGGTCAGGGAAGAAAGCACTCGGAAATGGCAGGAAATAAAACCTCTAATCGGCACATTTTAATAAAACTGTAATGCTTGCCAGACCCAAAGGGACACCAAATGCTAACAATTTCAGTCCTCATGTGCTGCTTTCTCTTGAAAGAAAGAATAAGAATAGTTTCTCATGTAATACCCAAACTGTCTGTGTATATGTGGACACATATAGTGGAGGAAGAACTTTCTGAGGACTGGGTTGCTGTGAGTTTTCTGAACTGTCTTTCCATGTTCCAGAAGCATTCTTTCCTGACGTTTCGCCCACATCTATGGCAGGCATCCTCAGAGGTTGTGAGGTGTGTTGGAAACTAGGAAAATTGGGTTTATATATCTGTGGAATGATGTCCAGGGTGGGAGAAAGAACTCTTGTCTGCTTGAGGCAAGTGTCAATGTTGTAATTAACGATTTTGATTAGCATTGAATGGCCTTGCAGCTTCAAAGCCAGGTTTCTTCTTGCCTGGGAAATTCCCATTATTTATCACCATATCTATTTATTTATTTATTTACTTTATTTGTATACCGCTCTTCTCAGCCCTTAGGCGACTCAGAGCGGTTTACAACAATTTAGGTATACACAATACAAAATCATTAAGCATTTAAAAGCAATAGCATAATTGCCTGAAAAGGGACTGTGGTGGTGCAGAGGGTCCAACTGCTAAGCTGCAGAACTTTCTGACTGGAAGGTCGGTGGTTCAAATCTGCTGATGGGGTAAACTGCTGCTGTTAGCCCCAGCTTCTGCTAACCTAGCAGTTTGAAAACATGTGCATGTGAGTAAATCAATAGGTACCATTCCGACAGGAAGGTAACAGTGCCCCATGCAGTCTTGCTGGCCACATGACCTTGGAGACATCTATGGACAACACCGACTCTTCGGCTTAGAAATGGACTGGGTTGCTGTGAGTTTTCTGGGTTGTCTCTCCATGTTCCAGAAGCATTCTCTCCTGATGTTTGACCCACATCTATGGCAGGCATCCTCAGAGGTTGTGAGGTGTGTTGCATACTAGGAAAACTGGGTTTATATATCTGTGGAATGATGTCCAGGGTGGGAGAAAGAACTCTTGTCTGCTTGAGGCAAGTGTCAATGTTGTAATTAACCATCTTGTTTAGCATTGAATGGCCTTGCAGCTTCAAAGCTAGGCTGCTTCCTGCCTGGGAAATCCTTTGTTGGGAGGTGTTGGCTGGCCCTGATTTTTTTCCTGTCTGGATTTCCCCTGCTCTTTATTTACTGTCCTGATTTTTGAGTTTTTTAATACTGGTAGTCAGATTTTATTTTATTTTTTTCGTTTTCATGGTTTCCTCCTTTCTGTTGAAATTGTTCACATTCTTCTTGTGGATTTCAGTGGCTTCTCTGTGTAGTCTGACATGGTGGTTGTGAGAGTGGTCCAGCATTCCTGTGTTCTCAAATAATATGCTGTGTTCAGGTTGGTTCATCAGGTGCTCTGCTATGGCTGACTTCTCTGGTTGCAACAATGTCTACACAGGGTTGTTCATTATTATTATTAATAATATTATTATTAATATTATTATCCTGCATGTTTTTTTCTCCTGTCAACAGATTATCTTTGCGAATAATACATATAATTACACATATTTTTCTACTTATTTGCATTTTTATATATGCAGAAATGTGTTTTCTTTTATACCTGTGTGACCACATCTCCGTCTATGAACCCACGTGCTCACTTCGTTCATCAGGAGAGCCCTGCTCGCGATCCCACCTTTGTCGCAGGCACATTTGGTGGGGATGAGGGACAGGGCCTTCTCTGTGGTTGCCCCCCGACTTTGGAACACCCTCCCCAAAGACATTAGACTAGCACCCACGTTGGCAGTCTTTAGGAAAAACTTGAAGATGTGCCTTTCCGGAATAGGATAATCTTCAGCACTCTGTCCCAGAAGCATTTTATTAGAGCTTAAGACTCTCTGCACATTGCACTTGCCCAGAACTCCAACATACCACCTCACACACCCAACACTTTTTAACCTGTACCCATCATTGGCCCGGCCCTGGTTTTATTGTGTAGCAGTGTAATGTTTTGTTGTGTTATTGCTTATGTTTTTAATTTGCTTGCATTGTTATTGTTTGTTGTTGTTGTGTTGAGGCCTTGGCCTTTGTAAGCTGCATCGAGTCCTTCGGGAGATGCTAGCGGGGTACAAATAAAGTTTAATAATAATAATAATAATAATAATAATAATAATATGCATTTTTCTCATTATTTATCACTATATCTTACTCATTGCCTGAAAAGAGGCCATGCTGGCACAGAAGGTTTAACTGCTAAGCTGCAGAATGTGCTGACCGAAAGGTCTGCAGTTCGAATCTGCAGACGGGGTAAGCTCCCACTGTTATCCCCAGCTTCTACCTAGCAGTTTGAAAACATGCAAATGTGAGTAGATCAATACCTTCCTACCTCTGGCAGGAAGATAACGGCGCTCCATGTAATCATGCCAGCCACATGACCTTGGAGGTGTCTATGGACAATGCCGGCTCTTCGGCTTAGAAATGGAGTTGAGCACCAACCCCCAGAGTTGGGCACGCCTAGACTTAATGTCAGGGGGAAACCATTACCTTTACCTATCTCTGTTCTGGTCCCAGCTATAGTTTTTCATCCACCTCCTTTTAGCTTAACTTCCCAAGAAGTGTGTCTTTTTGGCCTCTTCATATGATTAGAAAAAAATGTTGACAAGTGATATGGGATTTTTGACTAATATATGCAATATCTCTGCAAATTTCAAGGGCTTCATCTTCCTCCCAATATGACACATTTACCAGTCAGTCTGGTATTATTTGGCTGTAAAAAAAGGGAAGCCCAGTTCCAGTGGAATCCACCAGCATCCCTTATCGCACGTGTCCAGCCCACAGGGTCTGAAGCTTATCAATTGGCCAAAATCCTGCCAGCGATGTGTATTGCGGGTCTTGCGACACCGTGAATCTCTTCATCACTTGCAATGCCATCATAAAATATTTACTGTTATTTCTATGACATATCTGTCAGAGTAAAAGGTGCTAGCAGCTGATAGATGTCTACACGTGTGTGTTTTCCTCCTCCGGATCCAGTCCACTCAAAACTGTAGCGATAGTAGAAAATAATTTGGATTTTCCCTTCTTAAATATTTCATGAATGAAAAGTAATTAGAAGAGAAGGTGTAAGAACTATTTTGAATAAACAATCTTGTCAGTTAATTAGTTTTATTCATGAAATATTAAAGCACGGGATTTTCAAATTATTTTTTAACCTGTGAAGGGATCCTGAATTTAGTGGGCGATTAAAATAAGGAATACACTCACAGAAGCAAATGAATGAAAAGGGATTTCCTCGCTCTCAGGACTTTCAAGTGACAATAATCTGATCATAGTGGAGGTCTACGTAGTGTAACACAGTCACGTTTTATACAAAGCTGCACAAAGTAACCATTTTTCCTACACTGAAAATCAAAGAAAACTTTTGCACTGATTTAGGATTCACTTGCAGTGGCAAGAATTTTTTTGAGTTATTAATTCTTGCTTGTATGAAGATCACTATGCCAAAGGGCCTTGTAGCACTCATAGGGATGAACTGAGAGAACAAGTTAGTAGCATAAACTGTCATAGATTAAGGGCCCATTTGCACTGGTGGAATGGAGGTGAATAGACTTCGTGGCGAATGGACACATGATTCACAAAGCCAATTGGCCCTACATGGCTGGGAAGGCCACTTGTCCTTCTTTGGCCACCCCCACCATCACCACCTCCACCTCCACCTCCACGATCACCACCTCCACCTCCATTTCCATCATCTCCATCTCCATCATTCCCATCATCACTACCTCCACCATCGTCACCTCCATCTCCACCTCCATTACCATCATCTCCATTTTCACCATCACCATCTCCACCTCCACCTTCACTATCACCACCTCCACCTCCATTTCCATCACCTCCATCTCCATCATTTCCACCATCGCCACCTCCACCATTGCCACCTCCATCTCCACCATCTCAATTTCCACCATCACCACCTCCACCATCACCATCTCAATTTCCATCATCACCATCTCCACCTCCACCATCACCACCTCCATCTTCACCATTACCATGACCACCTCCACCATCAGTACCTCCACCTCTTCCATCACCATAACCATCTCCTCTAGAGCCTCCCCAACACTATGGAGTTCACCTACACTTTGTAATGTGTAAACAATTGGGCCAGTTCGTATTCAGAACCAGCCATCATGGCTTACAAGGCCAATTTACTTTGCCCAAGTTCAGACAACCCAGGGATAGAGAATGACACTTACCGTCCAGGGGAAGGCAACTAAAATGATCAAGGATTTGGAGAACAAGCCCTATGAGGAGTGGCTTCAAGAGCTGGGCATGTTTAGCCTGAAGAAGAGAAGGCTGAGAGGAGAAATGATAGCAATGTATAAATATGTGAGTAGAAGTCATAGGGAGGAGGGAGGAGGCTTGTTTTCTGCTGCCCTGTAGACTAGGACACAATGGAACAATGGCTTCAAACTACAAGAAAGGAGATTCCATATGAACATTAGGAAGAACTTCCTGACTGTAAATGCCATTTAGCAGTGGAACTCCCTGCCCTGGAGTGTGGTGGAGACTCTTTTGGAGGCTTTTAAACAGAGGCTTGATGACCATTTGTCGGAGTACTTTGAATGCAATTTTCCTGCTTCTTGGCAGAATGGGGTTGGACTGGATGGCCCAAGAGGTATCTTCCAACGCTATCCTGTCCCCACTATAGTGGTCACTTTGGAGTGTGGAAATTGCATTCTCCAACTTTCCTTAATGCTGGACTATTGATTTACCCCATGTTATGGACTGGAAGTCCCAGGATATTGTTTGAACTTCTAGGCATAGGTTCTGGTCCAGATTTTAGAGTTAAGAAGTACACCACTGCTTCTTAAACCATGGGTAACAACCCCAAATAGGGTCTCTTTCTCTCAGTGTTGGGGACACAAAAAATGTGGCAACTCTAACAGTTTTCCAAATGCCACCTAGTGGCTGTTGTAGATATTTACCCAAATCTGTTGTGCAGTGTTTCCAGTCAACTCTGAAGAAGATGCTTCAGCTGTACGTCATAAAAAGAAAATCAGCCTGATTCATCAGTAAATGTTTGAGTTTTATACCTATTGTATATGCTTATATATCTGGAGTGATATAAAATTTCTTGGGCCAAAAGGAACCACGAATGGAAAAGTTTAAAAAGCCCTGGTGTAGACAAACCATACAAACACGGAGACCAGAATCTGAATCCCTACGTAGCCATGAAAATGTGCTGGGTGACTGTAGGCATATCAGACTATTTCACCATGTAAGGAGGGTTAAGGGTGAGCAAATGTGGCCAAGGAAGTGTGTTGTTGAAGGCTTTCATGGCCGGAATCACTGGGTTTTTCAGACTGTATGGATATGTTTCAGAAGTTTTTCAGACTGTATGGATATGTTTCAGAAGCATTCTCTCCTGATGTTTCACCGGAATCTATTGCAGGCATCCTCAGAAGCATCCTGAGAAATACCTCACAACCTCTGAGGATGTCTGCCATAGATGCAGGCAAAACGTCAGGAGAGAATGCTTCTGGAACATGGACATGCAGTCTGAAAAACTTACAGCAACCCATGGCTAAGAAAACCCAGAGGTAGTTTCACCTAAGAGTCATTGTGATTTGGAAATGACTTGAAGGCACATTTAACACTGTGTTTGGATAACGAAAGAAATCAAAATGAGCTGAGCTTTTAAAGCTCATACATGTTGACTGTAATTATATATCCAGACATAAGATCAGGGGTGGCTCAACCCATTTACACAAAGTAAGCATTTGCAGTATAGTTGATTTTGCCCAGGGGCGCTCTTGAGGCGCTCTTGGGGGGGAAATAGACCTTGACATATGCAAGTTGTAGTTACTGGGATGTATAGTTCACCTACAATCAAAGAGCATTCTGAACTCCACCAATGATGGAATTGAACCAAATATGGCACACAGAACTCCCACGACAAACAGAAAATATATATCAGTGATTAGTTGGGAGGGGGAGGCGCCAAAATATTGTTTGCTTACTGTTGAAAATTACCTAGGGCCGCCTCTGCATAAGATTCAAGGGTTACCAATTCGTAATTTCCCCATCAGGATTTGCATTTGCCTTCAGATATCAGTCTATATTTTAGTCAGTATAGCTGATGAATATGCCCAACTGTCTTTGTAGCAATCTGCTTTTTCATAATTAAAAATCGATGATGCTTCTCACGGATTCTTTTATTAGTGACCTGTGGAGCTGTTGCAAGTGACCATCCCAAACAACCATATTGTTGTTTGGGATGGTCAATAGTAATGGCTCAAACAGCAGGGAATACATCAATTCTAGACAAGTAAATAGGTCCCATTCACAATCATAGCAAAGCAGTTTTGAGAATATATTCAGAATACCTAGAATTTATTTTAGTGTGTTGTTCCAAAGATAGTGAATGCCCTGTAGTGTTATTTCTGTTTTTTACATTTCATGAGCATTTTGCCATGCGGATGTTAACAAAAATCTAGGATGTTTATTTTTGCAAGTTATTTTTTCAGAGTTATTTTTTTTTCATTTGATGAGCTTTTCCAATCAAAGGCAACAAAAGTAATCAGTTGAAATCCATTTTGAAAGACACAGGCAGGACGTCACTGTTGTAAACCAGAAATATGATTGTAACAGCCTGAAGAGTAATCACAACTGACTGTCATTTACTGGCTCACACACTGGAAACATTTATCATAAACTTTCTCTCAAATGAAACTTTGCATCCAAATAGAAATTGCTGTGAAGCAGAGGAAGACGTGAAACATTGGTTGGAAACAGGTCTGGTTCATCAGAAGTGATTTTCATTTTATGTTTTACCTGGCGTCGTAAAATGAATGGATGTTTCTTGATTAAACTGATTGTAAATTGGGTAGTAATCTATAGAATGTAAATCTAAGATTTGCTTTCAGAAACTGCTACAGCCACAGGTTATAGATAGACTGTTGTTTATTTGTTCAGTTACTTCCAACTCCCGGTGACCTCATGGACCAGTACATGCAGAGCTGCCTGTTGGCCATGGCCACCCCCAGCTCCTTCAAGGTCAAGCTAGTCCCTTCAAGGATACCATCCATCCATCTTGCCCTTGGTCAGCCCCTCTTCCTTTTTCCTTCAATTTTCCCCAGCATCATTGTCTCCTCCAAGCTTTCCTGTCTTCTCATGGTGTGGCCAAAGTACTTCATCTTTGCCTCTAATATCCTTCCCTCCAATGAGCAGCCAGGTTTCAGTATAGACTAGTTTGTTCTTCTCACGGTCCAAGGCACTCTCAGCATTTTCCTCCAACACCACAGTTCAAAAGCGTCTCTCTCTCTTCGCTCAGCCTTCCTTATGGTCCTACTCTCACATCCATAGGTTACTACAGGAAATACCATTGTTTTAACTATGTGCATCTTCATTGCATGTGATGTCTCTACTCTTCACTGTTTTATTGGTCCTTGATATCCTCCAAAGAAGGAAATGTCTTCTGATTTCCTGGCTGCAGTCTGCATCTGCAGTAATCTTCTCATCTAGAAATGCAAAGTATGTCTCTGCCTCCATGTTTTCTCTCTCTGTATTGTCGAAGGCTTTCATGGCTAGAATCACTGGGTTGTTGTAGGTTTTTCTGGGCTATATGGCCATGTTCTAGAGGCATTTTCTCCTGACATTTCACCTGCATCTATGGCAAGCATCCTCAGAGGTAGTGACCTCACTAACTCTGAGGATGCTTGCCATAGATGCAGGTGAAACGTCCGGAGAAAATGCCTCTAGAACATGGCCATATAGCCCGGAAAAACCTACAACAACCCATTTTCTCTCTCTATTAGCCAGTTATCAATCAGTCTGGTTTCCATAATCTTGTTTTTTACATTTAACTGCAACCCTGCATTTGCAGTCATCTTTGCACCTAGAGATACAAAGTCTGTCCCTGCCTCCACATTTCCTCCCTCTATTTGCCAGTTATCAATCAGTCTGGTTGCGATATTTAACTGCAATCCAGCTTTTACACTTTCTTCTTTCACCTTGATGATAAGGTTCCTCAGGTCCTCCTCACTTTTGGCCATCAAAGCGGTATCATCTGCATATCTAAGGTTGTTAATGTTTCTTTCTGACTTTTCAAACAATTTATTTTACGTCAACGAAGTTAATATAGCTCTATTAAATGGACACACTTTTCCTTCTACTAGAATTGGGGTTCCATATGTCTTTCTGATTATTGTCCAGAAAGTTAGCATTTTTTTGAGTGAAGGACATACATTGGGTTGTTAGATGTATGCTGTCCAAATTTGGTGTCAATTCGTCCAATGGTTTTTGAGTTCCGTTAATCCCACAAAACAAACATTACATTTTTATTTACATAGATGAGAGTTCTTCACGCAAAACCATCATATCTTTCACCTGTCTTTTGCATCTATAATTTTTTCACCTTTGGGTCTATTCACTTTGCTTCAGCATGGAAAAGACAGTAGTTTTGTGAAAAGGCTTTGTGAAAATTATGGCCACCTCCTTGAAAAGAAAAGCATTTCTCTCATTCTCATATTCTCATTTCTCTCATTCTCATACTGCAGGCGAAATTCTTGCCGAGGCTGTGGATTACTTGGCAGACTGTCTCAGAATGTCAAGACTACTCGTCTCAAGAAAGAGGAATTTTGCGAATCTTGTTGACAATCCAACCTGAGGCAACAAAAATGTTTTAGCCAAGACCTGCATTCACCTGTGGACTCCATCCCAGATCTGATCTTTGTCTACCAAGGATCTAACTCCAGTCCTGTTCAAATGTCTGTGCATGTTGTGGTTGTTCTTATTGTCTCATTGTTCTTAATTGCTGCAATTGCAACCCAAATTAAAAGACCAACATGATGCAGGATCAGTGTGTATTATTTGTGAATTGTTTGGCTGACAAGTTTTTGCACACACGTAGACACATACACACAAAAGATAGACAACCATGACATGCCCATAGGCCAATTTCCTGCTCCTGGGAGCTTGAGGGCTATGTGAATTGAGAAAAGTAAACTAGGAAGTCACCAAAGGTACATTTTGGGTTTTGAAAATCAGATGTTCATTATGTTGAGCAGAGATGGATGCGGGGAAATCATTTGTGTTCTGAGCTATTTAGGTGCATTTCAGAGATCTTGGAAAAGCAAAAAGGGGGCTATATTTCAAAATCCCAAGAAGAAATAATTACTCACAAGAACATTTCATGTTCCCAATATAAACAAGAGTACTACTCTTTGTAGTAGTACTCATGTTTATATTGGGAACAAATATCAAAACACTCTAACAACAAACATCAACAGTGAAATAAAATACATATAGGGTAAAATACATATAAGCCAATTCGCCAAGATAAAATCATGTCCAATTCAGTCTGTAGCTTGTAGTCCATAACTTTGGTCAATTGCGAGTCTCAGCCATCATTCTGGGAATGCCTCGTTCCATAGCCATGACTTTACTAGCTTCCTAAAGGTCAGGAGGGATGAAATACTCCTATTTGAAAAGAAGGCAATTACAAAAACCTACAAAATTTTCTTGCAGTGGTCAACAGAAACAGAACAAGTAAAATATTGTATGATGAAATGGGTGGTACACTTTGGACACTGAATAAAAATGGAAGAATAGGAGAATACCTGGAATACCATTTATTTTTGTCATGTCAGGAGCGACTTGAGAAACTGCTAATCGCTTCTGGTGTGAGAGAATTGACCGTCTGCAAGGACTTTGTCCAGGAGACGCCCGGATGTTTTGATATTTTACCACCCTCTCATGTCCCCGCAATGGGGAGCTGGAGCTGACCCGGATTCGAACCTCCGACCTGTCGGTCTTCAGTCCTGCCAGCACAGGGGTTTAACCTACTGTGCCAACGGGCTTTCCAACACCAAATTAAAATACACATATTCATATGATCTTAAAGGAAATTGGTATAAAATGATGTACCAATGGTACATGACACCACAAAAACTGTCCAAGTGCTATAAAAATATTCAGGATCCAATTCTGGAAATGTGGAACCCACGTGGGTACCTTTTATCATATGTGGTGGGGCTGCAAAAGGGCAAAAGACTTTTTGTTGTTTATTCGTTCAGTCACTTCTGACTCTTTGTGACTTCCTGGACCAACCTACTCCAGAGCTCCCTGTTGCCCATGGCCCCCAGCTCCTTCAGAGTGAAGCTGAATTTTTCTGATTTTTTTTGAATGAAGCACAGAGTGCTTGAGGACCAGGACATCCATAGAGATACCAAGGTGCTTGTTTATAAAGGTATTGTCCTCCCAACCCTGCAATATGCCTGTGAAACATGGACTATCTACAGATATCACATGCAACTCCTAGAATGATTCCATCAGCATTGCCCCTGAAAAATCCTGCAAATCTCTTGGGAAGACAAGTGGACAAATGTCAGCGTGCTGGAAGAAGCAAAGACCACCAGCACTAAAGTGATGGTCCTCCGCCATCAACTCTGCTGGACCGGCCACATTGTCCGAATGCCTGACCACCGTCTCCCAAAGCAGTTTCTCTATTCCAAACTCAAGAACAGAAAACGGAATGTTGGAGGACAGGAAAAGAGATTGAAAGATGGGCTCAAAGCCAACCTTAAACACTCTGGCATAGATACTGAGAACAGGGAAGCCCTGGCCCTTGAGCACTCCAGCTGGAGGTCAGGTGTGACCAGCAGTGCTGTAGAATTTGAAGAGGCATGAATGGAGGGTGAAAGAGAGAAACATGCCAAGAGGAAGGAACACCAAACCAACCCCAACCGGAACCACCTTCCACCTGTAAACCGATGCCCTCAATGCGGGAGAACATTTACGTCAAGAATAGGGCTTCACACTCACATACGGAACCACCACCAGGACACCGATCTTGGAAGACAATCCTACTCGGACAACTAGGGATCACCTAAGAAGATGAACAGAGTCATGCCATTCCCATCCATCTTGCTCTTGGTCGGCCCCTCTTCCTTTTTCCTTCCATTTTCCCCAGCATAATAGTCTTCTCTAAGCTTTCCTCTCTTCTCATGATGTGGCCAAAGTACTTCATCTTTGCCTCTAATATCCTTCCCTCCAGTGAGCAGCCGGGCTTTATTTCCTGGAGGTCCAAGGCACTCTCAGGATTTTCCTCCAACACCACAGTTCAAAAGCGTCTCTCTTCCTTCGCTCAGCCTTCCTTATGGTCCAGCTCTCACATCTATAGGTTAATACGGGGAATACTACAAAAGACTACTAGAAGAGTATCCATGAAACTTTTGTTTTGCCTTTCCAAGCCTCAGCGTTCATCCTTGACATCTATCGCTTCTTCATTCTCTCCAACCTGTAAGTTTGTTTATTTACTTTAAGATTATTTCACTCTTATTTAGTGTCTCTTTCCTCTACTTCTCTTATTTTCTTTCCTTCTTTTTTTCTTGCCTTTGTTTTCTTTACTTTAAAATGAAAGCGGTCGGCTTGAACATGACCCGTATGCCGCACGTCCTTCTCCTGGGAAGCTGCCTCTGTGAGGTTCTCTCGCACAGGTGTGAGGGGTCGCCTTATGGAAACCCACCACCCCCATGCCAAGACTTGGCCTCTTTGAAATACACTGCTTTTATGACCTCTTTCTGCCAGGATGAGGGAGATTTGGAGTTCTCCTCCCTTAGAGAAAGGTGCTTTTTCGGAGGTCTCCAGGTCTCCTGGCTCTTTCGGAGCTTTCAGAGACCTGCTGTTGCCGCCATCATGCCTTCACCCGGAAGTCCATGGAAGTTTCATGGAAGAGTATCCATGAAACAATACAGGAAATATTCAAATATTCCCCATGTCCTAATTCCTTGAAATAAAAAAAAATATTTTGAAAAAAGGTGCATTTAATGGTTCCCAAAGGTAACCTGGGGAGTCTAGAATTAAGCACAGCAAGACATCCTTGGGCAACATGCAACCAGGGGGCAATTTATTGTCCTCTTAGTGTTTATAGGACATATGGTCCATGTTGAATAAAAAGTTTTCCAGCACCAGGACCTCTTTGCACAGACCTTGTATGATCTTTTATGTTATCATAATAGATCACTGGATAGATTGTAGATATCTGTAGCTTTTTCTTTGAGGCTTAAATGTGACTCTCATTATAAGACCTTGAAGGGACATCCATCAGTGGCTGACCTCAATCTTTCGACAGTGTATTCTATTATATTTGCCAATCAGTGGAGGAAGTTTGCCAACTTTGAGCTTTTCACCTCTATCAATTGAAGAATAAGTCACTTTATGATCAAAGGCATCCTTAGGTCAGGCCCTGTAATCTCGCTTTCTTATCTCCAACAAGGAAAAAAAGGATAACAGAGTCTTCACACTTTACTCCCTAATGAGCAAATCTACACTCTACTTCCCGGACTGAATTAATCTCATGTGAAGTCTGAAATATCTGTTCTTTTCGGACTGGAATATAACAGTAGCAACAAACTGGCACACTTCGGTTTATATCAAGTGGGAAGACCCTTTGAAATAGAATTATCTAGAAAAGACGATACAAACTAGGCATAGATAAACTAAGGGTGGGGGTGACATTTATTTGGTTCACGTCATCATTCAGTCCCAAACATACCGAACTGTATCTATTTTTGGAAATGAAAAAAAGTTGAACTTTGATGGTTGTGAGTTTTCTGGGCTGCCTAGCCATGTTCCAGAAGCATTCTCTTCTGATGTATCACCCACATCTATGTCAAGCTTCATCAGATGTTGTGAGATCAGTTGGAAACTAGGCAAGTGGGGTTTATACAAGTATAACTGTGGACTTCTGGGATGTTATAGGTTTTTCAGGTTGTATGGCCATGTTCTAGAAGCATTCTCTCCTGATGTTTCACCTGCATCTTATTATTATTATTATTAACTTTATTTGTACCCTGCTAGCATCTTCCGAAGGACTCGATGCGGCTTACAAAGGCCAAGGCCTCAAAACACAACAATACAAAACCTAAAGCAAATTAAAAACAGTTAAAGAAGCATTAAACAACAAGCAATAAACAATACATCAAGACACAATAAAACTGGGCCGGGCCAGAGTAATGGGTACAAGATTAAAAGTGCTGATGTGAGAGGTGATATGTAAAGGATTATAGAGTAAGTGCAGTGTGCAGTGTGCAGCAATCTCAATTCTAATAAAGTGCTTCTCGACTTGTTATTGGAGTTTTCCTATTCTGGAAAGGCACATGGGAACAGCCAGGTCTTCAAGTTCTTTCTAAAGACTGCCAATGTAGGGGCCTGTCTAAGATCTTTTGGGAGGGTGTTCCAGAGTCGGGGGGCCACCACAGAAAAGGCCCTATCTCGTGTGCCCACCAATCGCGGCTGTGACGCTGGCGGGATCACGAGCAGGGCCTTTCCGGATGAATGAAGTGAACGCGTGGGTTCATAAACGGAGATGCGGTCACGCAGGTAGGATGGTCCCAAACCATTCAGGGCTTTGTAGGTGAGCACCTGCATCTTAAATTGGGCTCGGAAAATAAACGGCAGCCAATGGAGCTCCTTAAACAGGAGGGTTGACCTCTCTCTGTAGGGAGCACCAGTTAACATCCTGGCCGCCGCCCGTTGGACCAGTTGGAATTTCCGAGCCGTTTTCAAGGGCAGCCCCATGTAGAGCATTACAGTAATCCAATCTAGAGGTGACCAAGGTATGGACGACCCTGGCCAGATCAGCCTTTGCGAGGTACGGTCGCAGTTGGCGCACGAGTCTCAATTGTGCAAAATCTCTCCCGGACACCGCTGACGCCTGAGCCTCAAGAGTAAGTGATGAATCCAAGAGGACTCCCAAACTGTGGACCTGTGGCTTCAGGGGGAGTGTAACCTGTGCATCTGTGGCAAGCATCTTCAGAGGTTGTGAGGTTTGTTGGAAACTCGAAAATTGGGTTTATATATCTGTGGAAGGTCCAGGGTGGGAGAAAGAACTCTTGTCTGTTGGAGGCAATTGTGAATATTGCAATTGGCCACCTTGATTAGCATTGAATGATCTTACAGCTTCAAAGCCTGGCTGCTTCCTGCCTGGGGGAATCTTTTATTGGGAGGTGTGAGCTGTCCCTGCTTGTTTCAGGTCTGGAATTCCCCAGCTTTTTAGTGTTGCTCTTTATTTACTGTACTGATTTTAGAGGAGGGTTTTTTTAAATACTGGTAGCCGGGTTTTGTTCATTTTCATGGTTTCCTCCTTTCTGTTGAAATTGTCCACCTGCTTGTGGATTTCAATGACTTCTCTGTGTAGTCTGACATGGTGGTTGTGAGAGTGATCCAGCATTTCTGTGTTCTCAAATAATATGCTTTGTCCAGGTTGGTTCATCAGGTGCTCTGCTATGGCTCACTTCTCTGGTTGAAGTAGTCTGCAGTGCCTTTCATGTTCCTTGATGCGTGTCTGGGCGCTGCGTTTGGTGGTCCCTATGTAGACTTGTCCACAGCTGCATGGTATACGGTAGACTCCTGCGGAGGTGAGAGGATCCCTCTTGTCCTTTGCTGAATGTAGCATTCATTGGATTTTTTTTGATGGGCAGGTAGATAGTTTGTAGGTTGTGTTTCTTCATCAGCTTCCCTATGTAGTCAGTGGTTCCCTTGATGTATGGTAAAAACACTTTTCCTCTGAGTGGATCTTTGTCTTTACTCTTGTGGCTTGTTCTTGATCTTGCAGCTCTTCTGATGTCTGTGGTGGAGTATTCATTATATGGAGTAGCCCACTATATGGCACCGATGACGCCGTCACCATTTGGAGCCATGGAAAAGAAGAATTCTACAAGTTCCTGGACCACCTTAACAGCATCCATCAAAACATCCAATTCACCATGGAAAAAGAAAATGAAGGAAAACTGCCATTTCTAGATGTTCTGGACATCTGTAAACCAAGTCAACAATTGGGACACACAATTTACAGAAAACCTGGACACATGGATAGATACCTACATAAAAACTCCAACCATCACCTAAGTAAAAAAAAAAGAAGAACAATGAAAGCCCTGGCAGACCATGCAAAAAGAGTCTGCGAACCCCACCTCCTCCAAGGTCAACTGAACCACCAAAACTGGGCTCTATAAGCCAATGGAGAAAAGAAGGTCTCGATTCTCTTTGAAGTGAGTTTGAGAAGAGCAACTGGAAAAAAACCATGCCTCATGTCAACACCAAACATACCTCTGGGGATTATAGGTTTGCAAATAGGGCCTTCGTGAAACATCTCCAAACCAAAAGATACCTGCAGGGGAAAAGACAGAAAAAGGGAATATATCTAGGTGCAACTTTGTTTTCAAAGGAATCGTCGCAACCCAATCAGTTTGGGATTATGCTTTCAGAATGCCATAAACCTAATCTGGGAGGATTTCCTAATAATTAGAAATAATGGGTGAGTAGTTCTCTCACAATCAAAATGGCATATATTAAATGAAACATAATTGAAGGATAATGCCTTCCGTAAATTCAAATGTTTGAAGAGTCTCTCGTTGGGCAGTGATCAGCGCATCGCTGATCAAGAAGTATAATTAAAGCTGCTGCAATAGATTATCAGCGTTCCTAAAATATTACTCTCTGTCTCGGTCTTGGATAACCACAAATACTTGTGTGCAAGCTCTAAATGTGTTTTCCTCTGCCTTGGTAATTGTAATCTTGTGCAAACAAAATGACATTATCTGGCAGCCAAGGATGTTTGTATTCAGGATTAACTTTTTTTCCCGACACAAGACAATGAATTCCCTTTTATTCTTTGCACACAACAAAGAACAACTGAAATTATGAGGACAAAGTTTTCATCAAGGATATGCCTTGTAGTGGAACAAGCCGCCAATAAGACCCCATGGTATGTTGATTATCTTTTAAGTGCAAGGCAAGTGATGGCATTCACAGCAGGATCTTCTACATTTCCAGCCTCTGTTCGGCAATAAAGTGATGTGCTTTCAAACCATTGTGGTTTGAACTAAGAAGGAAGGATCAAGAGGGGGCTCAACAATGCAGTGAGACATAACAGAATGCCAAGGAAATGTTTAGGGAGTTGCTTCAGAAAGAGGTATCATATTTCCTATTTCTATACCTGGTTTTGATCTACTTTGAGTCTGTAACATCGAGGTTGTTTAACCAGTTTTGGATTCCTCTGAATATAATACTCTAGCGGTGACTTCTCCCATTTCAATAAGTCAGTGAATGTGTTTCAAGCTTTAGTCTGAATTTTATAGAAGCAAACAAAAAATGCTCAACTAGGTTGTAGTAGGTTTTTTGGGCTATATGGCCATGTTCTAGAAGCATTCTAGAACATTATTGTAGCACTCTAGAACAAGAGACTCTTCAAACCTGATTTCAACCAGGTTTCATTTAATATATGCCATTTTGATTGTGAGAGAACTGCTCACACATTATTTCTAATTATTAGGAAATCCTCCCAGATTAACATGGCCATATAGCCCGAAAAACCTACAACAACCCAGTGATTCCAGCCATGAAATCTTTTGACAATACAATGCTCAACCAGATTCCCAATAGGGATTCAGTACCTTGGACAGCTCCCATCGAATGCAATGTGTTTCCTGTATTCAAAGATTCTGCATCTACAGATTCAACAATTAAATTTTAAAAATCCGAAGGATAACTCTTAATTTTGCCATTTTTAAATAACTTTTATTTATTTTTGTGTCAAAGCATTGCATAAATAAAGCAAGTATAAAACTGATAAAATAGGAGCACAAGCAACTAAATAATTTTTGACCAAAACCAAGCAACAGCGACCGCATTGTGTGTAAAGGTAAAGATAAAGGTTTTCCCCTGATATTAAGTCCACTCGTGTCTGACTCTGGGGTTGGTGCTCATCTCCATTTCTAAGCCGAAGAGCCAGCGTTGTCCATAGACACCTCCAAGGTCATGAGGCCGGCATGACTGAACGGAGCGTTGTTACCTTCCCACCAAAATGGCACCTATTATCTGTAGCTTTAAACAATTCTTCCTCTGTGCATAAGGGAGGGGATGGTGGGCAAGCATACAGATGCTGAGTTGTTTTTTTCTGCTCCACAGTCACACATAGATAAAGGTAAAGGTTTTCCCCTGACATTGTTCAGTCGTGTCCAACTCTAGGGTGTGGTGCTCATCTCAGTTTCTAAGCCAAAGAGCCATCATTGTCTGTAGACCCCTCCAAGGTCATGTGGCCAGCATGACAGCATGGAACTCCGTTACCTTCTCACCAAAGCGGTATCTATTGATTTACTCAAATGTGCATATTTTCAGACTGCTAGGTTGGCAGAAACTGGGGCTGACAGCGGAAGCTCACGCCGTTCCCCAGATTCGAACCTGCAACCTTTCAGTCAACAAGCTCAGCAGCTTAGCGCTTTAACCCACTGCGCCACCGGGGGGCTCTGAGAATGACCTGGGAAGGAAGGAATCCCACTGGAGCATTGCAGTGCACCCAAATACCTGGGAGTAACTCTGGACTGTGCTCTGACTTACAAGAAGCACTGCCTGAACATCAAGCAAAAAGTGGGTGCTAGAAACAATATCATACAAAAGCTGACTGGCACAACCTGGGGATCACAACCAGACACAGAGAAGACATCTGCCCTTGCGCTATGCTACTCTGCTGCTGAGTACGCATGCCCAGTGTGGAACACATCTCACCATGCTAAAACAGTGGATGTGGCTCTTAATGAGACATGCCGCATTATCACGGGGAGTCTGCGCCCTACACCACTGGAGAAATTACACTGTCTAGCCAGTATTGCGCCACCTGATATCCACCGGGAAGTAGCCAATAGTGAAAGGACCAAGGCAGAGACATCTCCAGCTCCTCCCCTGTTTGGGTATCAGCCAGCACACCAACGACTTAAATCAAGAAATAGTTTTCTTAGATCTACAGAGACACTCGCTGGAACACCTCAGCAAGCGAGAGTCCAAAAGTGGCAGGCTCAAACCCAGCACCTCAATCCATGGGTGATACCAGATGAGAGACTCCCTCCTGGGCACACAGAAAACTGGGCGACTTGGAAGGCGCTGAACAGACTGCGCTCTGGCACCACGAGATGCAGAGCCAACCTTAAGAAATGGGGCCACAAAGTGGAATCCTCGACATGTGAGTGTGGAGAAGAGCAAACCACTGACCACCTGCTGCAATGCAACTTAGCCGTGCCACATGCACCATGGAGGACCTCCTTGCAGCAACACCAGAAGCACTCCAAGGGGCCAGATACTGGTCAAAGGACATCGAATCAACTACCAAGCTTGAAAACTTTGTGTTTTGTCTGTCTGTCTGTCTGTTTGTTTGTTTGTTTGTTTTGTTCTGTTAGAAATGTAATACAATTGACTGGTTGCCCTGACAGGACAAATAAATAACCAGGGGGCTCCTAATATATTGTATATACATATAATATTTATAATATTATAAATATTAAATATATTGTATATACATATAATATGTATAATATTATAATGTAATGCAATATAATAATATATTATAATTATATATTTTATATTACATGTAATATTACTAATAATATTACCATATAATGGTATAGTACAATATAGTAATATTTAATACTGATGTTGTGCTATGCTAATAATATAATATATTGTATGTATATATACCTTGTAAGCCGCTCTGAGTCCCCTTAGAATCATAGAATCATTGAATCAAAGAGTTGGAAGAGACCTCATGGGCCATTCAGTCCAACCCCATTCTGCCAAGAAGCAGGAATATTGCATTCAAATCACCCCTGACAGATGGCCATCCAGCCTCTGTTTCAAAGCTTCCAAAGAAGGAGCCTCCACCACACTCCAGGGCAGAGAGTTCCACTGCTGAACGGCTCTCACAGTCAGGAAATTCTTCCTCATGTTCAGATGGAATCTCCTTTCTTGTAGTTTGAAGCCATAGTTTTGCGTCCTTCTCTCCAGGGAAGCAGAAAACAAGCTTGCTCCCTCCTCCCTGTGGCTTCTTCTCATATATTTATACATGTCTATCATGTCTCCTCTCAGCCTTCTCTTCTTCAGGCTAAACATGCCCAGCTCCTTAAGCCGCTCCTCATAGGGCTTGTTCTCCAGACCCTTGATTATTTGAGTCGCCCTCCTCTGGACACATTCCAGCTTGTCAATATCTCTCTTGAATTGTGGTGCCCAGAATTGGACACAATATTCCAGGTGTGGTCTAACCAAAGCAGAATTCAGGGTGAGAAGGGCTGCATATAAATGTCGTAAATAAATCAATCAATTGGAAATATGACTGAAAAGAATACATTTAGTCTTTGACTGCCTATGTGGTATATCCTTTTGATCTTGTCTTTCATCAGCCCTGGAATAGAAAGAGTTACAAAACTTTATTACTTCCTCAGAATATTCTACAAATGATGTCATTATGGCAGACGCCATTTAGAGGAGACAAACATTCTTTAGATACAGTCTCTTATTTTATATCAAGCTTGTCTCTCCTTTTTTTCCCCTTTTAAGTTAACACCCAAGATCAAAGACTAATTCAATTAATACTAATCTCTAAAGCTATGAGATCTAGGGATTTTTTTTTAAAAAAATCAACATTTTGCTAGGCTTTTAATCCTTTGGACAACGGCTTAGGCAGTCACATAGTAACCCAAAAAGATAATAAGCACATTGTAAATGCTGATAAAAAGTTATCAGGCACGAATCATATCTAAAGATTGGTTCACTTCTTCGTGGGGAATAAACAGAGGAACCTGAATATTATGTAGATATAAGCCAGAAAGAGATAATTGCAATATTCATAGCTCATGGATTGATGAAGGATTTTGCAGAAATAAAAATGCCTTCTTATCCAGACAGATTGCCTTTTCATCCTCCCTGATGCATTTTTTTTTGAGATTCCACCAACAAAGTAAAGAGACAATACCTTTCCTACAATGATCAGCATCACCTTGTTTCACAAAGGGGAGCACGGAGGACTCTGATGAAAATAGTGTTTGCTTAATAATAATAATAATTATAATTATAATAATAATTATTATTATTATTATCTATATAAATAAAAATGTAATGTTCGTTTGTGGGATTAACAGAACTCAAAAACCATTGGATGAATTGACACCAAATTTGGATACAATTCACCTAACAACCCAATGTATGTCCTTCGCTCAAAAAAATTGATTTTGTCATTTGGGAGTTGTAGTACCCCTACAATCAAAGAGCATTATGAACTCCACCAATTATGGAATTGAACCAATCCGGGGACACAGGACTGCTATGACCAACAGAAAATACTTGAAGGGTTTGGTGGGCATTGACCTTGAGCTTAGGAGTTGTAGTTCACCTACATCCAGAGAGCAGTGTGGACTCAAACAATGATTGATCTGGACCAAACTTGCCATGAATATTCTGTATTATTTATTTATTTATTTATTTATTTCTTCTTCTTTCAATTCTGGTTCTGGAGGTGATACTCAACTCCAGCTTTGGGGGAGGTTCTCATCTCTGTTTCCAAGCCAAGGAGTCTGCATTGTTCGTAGACACCTCCTATTGTATGAAAATATATATTGTAAGCCGCTCTGAGTCCCCTTCGGGGTGAGAAGGGCGGCATATAAGCGCCGTAAATAAATAATAAATAAATAAATAGGTCATGTGGTCAGCATGACTGCATGGAGTGTGTTTTTGTCTTTCCCACCGAGGCTATACCTATTTATCTACTCACATTTGCATGTTTCCGAACTATTTACTTATTTATTTATTTTATCGTGTCAGTGCAACCAGTCGATTATACTACATTTCTAACAGAACAAAGCAAAAAAAAAAAAGACAAAATACGAAAATTGTGAGTTTGGTAGTTGATTAAATGTCCTTTGACCAGTATCTGGCCACTTGAAGTGCTTCTGGTGTTGCTGCAAGAAGGTCCTCCATGGTGCATGTGGCAGGGCTCAGGTTGCATTGCAGCAGGTGGTCAGTGGTTTGCTCCTCTCCACACTCGCATATAGAGGATTCCACTTTGTAGCCCCATTTCTGAAGGTTGGCTCTGCATCTCGTGGTGCCAGAGCACAGTCTGTTCAGTGCCTTCCAAGTCGCCCAGTCCTCTGTGTGCCCAGCGGGGAGTCTCTCATTTGGTATTAGCCATTGGTTGAGGTTCTGGGTTTGAGCCTGCCACTTTTGGACTCTCGCTTGCTGAGGTGTTCCGGCGAGTGTCTCTGTAGATCTTAGAAAACTAGCAGGTTGGCAGGAGCTAAGGATATCAGTGGGTGCTCACCCCGTCCTGCTAATTTGAACTGCCAATCTTCAGGCCAGCAGTTCAGCAGCACAAGTATTTGACCCATTGCGCCACCACGGCCCCTAGTTAATGTTTCTTGTTGAATTAATATGTCCCTTGGCCAAATTCCATGAGCTAACCCTGCACACAATGGAATTTTCAGGTTCTTGAAACCCTGAAGATGTATTGAATGTTCCTGCAGTTACAGCACACTAAACCTGAACACCTAATGAATTTGGCCTAATACAGATCGTTTAGAAAGGGTTTTTGGATCATTTTTTGAAAAAACAAAAAAACAAAACAACTCCCCACAATATAAAATGGAATAAAAAAATTGAGTTAAAAACAAACACTTGATTGAAGGTAGCAGAAAAGCAAAACTGTCAGATTCATCCATCCTTCTTCTCCGGCGATGGCCTTTCTCAACTCCTCGGCTTGATTTACTGTAAATTGTAGGTGTCAGGCATTGAACCCAGGACCCTTCTACATGCAAAGTATGTAGTCTTATCTGTCAGTAGGCAGTTGGTATTGGAAAACAGGCGCCGAGATGGAGTTCCCAAATTTGACAGCATCTACCAATTGACATGCAGCAACAGTCAGTTTCTGAAAGTGCCTGCCATGCAGCTGTTGAGGCTTGAAGCATCTCCCATACATGTCTTGGAGACTGATGATTTTGTCAGTTGCTGTAGTGGCCACACTGATACAAACCACTGTTGTGCCATTGCACTATTGTTGCTTTGACCAGTTGATCTGCTAATTTATTGATTTATTGATTGATTTTTTGATTTATTACATTTATATGCCACCCTTCTCACCCCAAAGGGGACTCATATAGTGGCTTACAAGATGTATGTATGTGTATACACACACACACACATACTTGCAATATACTATATTATTACTATATATATATATATATATAATCTTACTACACACACTTGGAATATAGTATATTAGTAGCATAGTACAATATCAGTATTAAATATTACTATATTATATTATACCATTATATTGTAATATGGTATAATATTATGTGTAATATAGATATTAGTTAGTAATATTATGTGTAATATAGATATATAATTATAATATATTATTAGTGTTAGTATTACATTGCATTACATTATAATATTATAAATATTATATTATATTATATTATATTATATTATTATATTATTAACATAGCACAGGAGACAAGATGGAACTGTCCCCTGGGCCCCTCTCTCTTCACTCTGGCCCAGAGTGGCAATTGGTGCTGGGGGAGGGGACCTCAGCTGATGACATATGCAGGAGACAAGGTGGAACTGTCCCCTCTCTCTTCACTCTGGGCCAGAGCAGCAGTTGGTGCTGGGTGGAGGGGTCCCCAACTGATGACGTATGCAGGAGACAAGGTGGAACTGTCCCCTCTCTCTTCACTCTGGGCCAGAGCAGCAGTTGGTGCTGGGGGGAGGGGTCCCCAACTGATGACGTATGCAGGAGACAAGGTGGAACTGTCCCCTCTCTCTTCACTCTGGGCCAGAGCAGCAGTTGGTGCTGGGGGGAGGGGTCCCCAACTGATGACGTATGCAGGAGACAAGGTGGAACTGTCCCCTCTCTCTTCACTCTGGGCCAGAGCAGCAGTTGGTGCTGGGGGGAGGGGTCCCCAACTGATGACGTATGCAGGAGACAAGGTGGAACTGTCCCCTGGCCCCCTCTCTCTTCACTCTGGGCCAGAGCAGCAGTTGGTGCTGGGGGGAGGGGTCCCCAACTGCTGACATATGCAGGAGACAAGGTGGAACTGTCCCCTGGCCCCCTCTCTCCTCACTCTGGCCCAGAGCAGCAGTTGGTGCTGGGGGAGGGGCCCCCAACTGATGAGGTATGCCGGAGACAAGATGGAACTGTCCCCTGGTCCCCCTCTCTTTTCACTCTGGCCCAGAGTGGCAGCTGGTTCTGGGGAGAGGGGTCCCCAACTGATGACGTATGCAGGAGACAAGGTGGAACTGTCCCCTGGCCCCCTTTCTCTTCACTCTGGCCCAGAGCGGCAGTTGGTGCTGGGTGGAGAGGTCCCCAACTGATGACGTATGCAGGAGACAAGGTGGAACTGTCCCCTG
The DNA here is from genome assembly GCF_037176765.1 of Anolis sagrei. Taxonomy (NCBI): domain Eukaryota; kingdom Metazoa; phylum Chordata; class Lepidosauria; order Squamata; family Anolidae; genus Anolis; species Anolis sagrei. Next base: position 6,266,813 of record NC_090030.1, read on the forward strand.
GCCCCCTCTCTCCTCACTCTGGCCCAGAGCGGCAGTTGGTGCAAGGGGGAGGGGTCCCCAAATGATGACATATGCAAGAGACAAGATGGAACTGTCCCCTGGCCCCCTTTCTCTTCACTCTGGCCCAGAGAGGCAGTTGGTGCTGGGTGGAGAGGTCCCCAACTGATGACGTATGCAGGAGACAAGGTGGAACTGTCCCCTGGCCCCCTCTCTCCTCACTGTGGCCCAGAGCGGCAGTTGGTGCTGGAGGGAGGGGTCCCCAACTGCTGACATATGCAGGAGACAAGATTGAACTGTCCCCTGGCCCCCTCTCTCCTCACTCTGGCCCAGAGCGGCAGTTGGTGCTGTGTGGAGGGGTCCCCAAATGATGACGTATGCAGGAGACAAGATGGAACTGTCCCCTGCCCCCCTCTCTCATCACTCTGGCCCAGAGCGGCAGTTGGTGCTTGGGGGAGGGGTCCCCAAATGATGACGTATGCAGGAGACAAGGTGGAACTGTCCCCTGGCCCCCTCTCTCCTCACTCTGGCCCAGAGCGGCAGTTGGTGCTGGGGGAGGGGCCCCCAACTGATGAGGTATGCCGGAGACAAGATGGAACTGTCCCCTGGTCCCCCTCTCTTTTCACTCTGGCCCAAAGTGGCAGCTGGTTCTGGGGAGAGGGGTCCCCAACTGATGACGTATGCAGGAGACAAGGTGGAACTGTCCCCTGGCCCCCTTTCTCTTCACTCTGGCCCAGAGCGGCAGTTGGTGCTGGGTGGAGAGGTCCCCAACTGATGACGTATGCAGGAGACAAGGTGGAACTGTCCCCTGGCCCCCTCTCTCCTCACTCTGGCCCAGAGCGGCAGTTGGTGCAAGGGGGAGGGGTCCCCAAATGATGACATATGCAAGAGACAAGATGGAACTGTCCCCTGGCCCCCTTTCTCTTCACTCTGGCCCAGAGAGGCAGTTGGTGCTGGGTGGAGAGGTCCCCAACTGATGACGTATGCAGGAGACAAGGTGGAACTGTCCCCTGGCCCCCTCTCTCCTCACTGTGGCCCAGAGCGGCAGTTGGTGCTGGAGGGAGGGGTCCCCAACTGCTGACATATGCAGGAGACAAGATTGAACTGTCCCCTGGCCCCCTCTCTCCTCACTCTGGCCCAGAGCGGCAGTTGGTGCTGTGTGGAGGGGTCCCCAAATGATGACGTATGCAGGAGACAAGATGGAACTGTCCCCTGCCCCCCTCTCTCATCACTCTGGCCCAGAGCGGCAGTTGGTGCTTGGGGGAGGGGTCCCCAAATGATGACGTATGCAGGAGACAAGGTGGAACTGTCCCCTGGCCCCCTCTCTCCTCACTCTGGCCCAGAGCGGCAGTTGGTGCTGGGGGAGGGGCCCCCAACTGATGAGGTATGCCGGAGACAAGATGGAACTGTCCCCTGGTCCCCCTCTCTTTTCACTCTGGCCCAAAGTGGCAGCTGGTTCTGGGGAGAGGGGTCCCCAACTGATGACGTATGCAGGAGACAAGGTGGAACTGTCCCCTGGCCCCCCCTCTCTTCACTCTGGCCCAGAGCGGCAGTTGGTAAATGAATCCTCCTGCACTTAGGTAGGCTGATCCTTAGATGGGGTGCAAACAATCTGCCATAAGAGCCATTCGTGAATCTTTATCAGCTTGATTGAAATGCCTGAAGTCTTCATCTTTGAGAACTCCAAGTCACTTCTATGCCAGAGGGAGGCGGCACAAAAACTCTTTGTAGAAGTGCTCACACACAGCAGTGACTATTTGTCAAGATCTGACAACTAGGATGAAGGCGCAATCAATATTTGACAGTCTGTATCTGGAAGCTAATTTTCAGAAAAGTCCCATGCATTTTCTATTTACTTCACCTATCCATCTGACCTGAAGAGTATTTGAACTTTGATGTCAGATTTTTTGATTCTCAAACTTGATATTCGATACAAATATCCGCCGACATAAAGATCACATCTTGGAAACCGGAAACCCAAGCATTAGATATTCTTCAGATTTTAAAAATGGCAAAGACATGTCATTTCATCATGATGGGATTGAGATCTGTGCCAGATGACAACTTGCAACCTTTATTGATATGCAAACTTTAGAGTACTCAATCCAACCATTCTAAGAATGCACAAACACACACACTTTGATGAATCAAAACACAGATGTGAAAGAGTTCCATTTCCAATCCAAGTGAATTTTTTTTTGTTTTGAATCCCTCAAAAGTGTGATAGCACAGGTGAGCAGGGCAAAGCTTCATTGATTAGCTGTCATAGCACTTGGTAAATAAATCTGCACTCTTAATCAATAAGGTACTACCCTCTGTGGTGTGATCTTTGCAGTTGTACACAATTGCTTCTCTTCACGTGCTCAAAGATGAATAGTGTTGTATGTTTTTCTTCCCAAATAAGATCTACTGGGGTGTAATAATGCCTCCCTTTGGGAACCAAGTGCTGAGGACCTGGATGTAAAAGGAGTGGAAGTGGTGAGGAGGTACCAAAGCAAGAGGTTTACATAATTTCCACCCAATTTGGACACAATACACCTATCAGGCAAACGAGTGACCATCACTCAAAAAAACACTGAAAAACAGAGCGGAAGAGACTGTAAAAGCCAAAAAACAAATAATATATTACAACACATGCACAAAACCACACATATATATGCAAACACACATATACACACACACACAAAACACATACACACAGGTTGGGCTACAGCAATGCATGACAGGGGACAGCTAGTCTATATAAATAAAAATGTAATGTTCGTTTGTGGGATTAACATAACTCAAAAGCCACTGGGGGAATTGACACAATACACCTCTCAGGCCAATGAGTGACCATCACTCATAAAAATACTGAAAAACACAGCAGAAGAAATTTAAAAGCATATATATATATACACACACACACACACACACATATATATTAGGCCTGGGCGGTTTCGTTCGTTAATTTTGTAATTCGTTAAATATTCGTTAATTTTAGCAATTACAAAACGATTACAAAACTTATTTTTAAACCCGGAAGTGTTTTTAAATATCAAAACGGCATGCGCCAAATATTTTTGTATTTCCGTCCATTTCGGAAATACGTAAGATGGCTATGCTTGCTGGGAGCTCTCCTCTCTCTCCTCTCCTTAGCCAGTCAGAGCCTGAAAGAGGAGGAGGAGGAGGAGGAGGAGGAGAGGGCGGGGAAGGCGCCGGCTGAGCAAGCGAGCGAGAGGGCGAGCGACCCTCAGCGGGAAGGCGGCCCATCCCTCCTTCCTCACCTTTGCGGTGGGTGTGCTTCATTCTCCCAATTCCGCACTGAAACCTTAGCGGAGGGCTGGGCTAGATGGCCTTTGGGGAGCCCTTCTCCCAATTTCGCATTGAGACCATAGCAGAGGGCGGGACTAGATGACCTTTGGGGAGCCCCTTCTCCCAATTCCGCACTGAAACCTTAGCTTTGGAGGAGCCGGGCCCGACTCGGCGGCAGCGCTTGAGAGCCCGCCAGAGTGAGTGCCTGCCTTCCCTCCTTAATAATAATTTCTCCTCCCTATTCTACTAAATTAATAATTAAATTAAAAAAATATTGAAAAAATATTGAAAAAAAAAGGGCGTCATCTTTACAAAATGTTTTGTAAATATTAACGAAATTTCGTAAATACCGAACTTTTTTAAGGGAAAATTTTGTAATTATTTTAAATATCGAAACAAAAAAAAAACCCAAATACAAATCGATTTTAGAAACAAATTTTTGCGTTGTTACCCAGGCCTAATACACACACACACACACACACACACACACTACAACACATGCACAAAACCATACACACACACACACACATATATATATATATGCAAACACACATATATGCACCTATACACAAATATATACATACATATACAGACACATAAAACACATATACACAGACTGGGCCACAGCAACACATGGCAGGGGACGGCTAGTCCTACATAATCCTGGTTTTTCGTCTGGTGAGACACTAGACCTCTTGGGTTGAGAATTCGAAATATCCCTTCCTAAACTGTAAATCTCAGAATTGCATAGGATGAGGCTGTGAGAGTTAAATTGGAACCATAGTGCTATTATTGTGGAATATGTAAGCCTCCCCAACCTCTCTGTATGCTTTCGAGCCTAATAGCAAGTATTACATTAGTTCAAAGTTAACCCAATTCAGTTGAATCTGGCATACAGAACGAAACAGAATAATAGAATTTAAAGAAGTAGATCCATCTGTTGTACTCCTCATGCGGGGGAAATGTTGCCCATGCTTATCCTCTCCAAAGCTGCTAAGCGCAGGCATCTGAAATATTTTTATGCTATATTTGTCCTATTTGAAAAGTAAACACAAAGGGCAAAGTCATGACATATGCCCATCTGTTGGAGAGGAACACACACAAAATAGTATTTTCTCATCAGATTACCAGATGCTGTTAAATAAAATATTTGCAGAAATTGTTAAAAACATGTCTCTGCAAGAAGATTAGATTTCAGCAAATGGACAACCATTTCCATGTTGCCACCTGTTAGGACTCGACTTTTCCAAATGGTTTTCTCAGGTGAAGCTCTATTTATTCCAACTCATGACTCCTAACTCAATTATAATAAAACACAACTGCCAATGATCCTCAATTAGTGAAGCAGCCTTCGAAATGAGGTGTTTGGAACAAGTCTTTTTGATTAATATAGAGAAGGTTGCCTGGATATGAACCAAATCCCAGTCTTTTCCCCAAGCAATTTCCATAAACATGTTGCAAACGTCTCTGTCATAATCCACTAAAGATTGGTTTCCTTTTCAATGGAGGTAAAACCCAAATTCTGGAACTATTTTCTCATTTCAGGTCATCGTTTTATCATATCCTGCTAGCTTTGTGCATATGGAGCAATTTTTTAGATTATTGTTTATTGAACGACTACTGCTTCAATCATAAATCTGAGAAATCAAATTAGTTAGAATATTGATCAGCATTTAATGGCCTAGCAGTTTCAAGGTGTGGCTTCTCACTGCCTTGAGAGGTGATTAGCTGTCCCTGAATCACCTCCCAACAAAGGATTTCCCCAGGCAGTAAGAAGCCAGACCTTGAAACTGTTATGCCATTAAATGCTAATCAAGGTGGCTAATTGAAACATTCACACCTAGCTCCAACAGACAAGAGTTCTTTCTCCCAGCCTGAACATTCCACAGATATATAAACCCCATGTGACTCATTTCCAACAGACCTCACAACCTCTTAGGATACCATCCATCAATGCGGGAGAAACGTCAGGAGATAATGCTTCTGGAACATGGTCAGACAGCCCAAAAAACTTACAACAACCCAGTGATTCTGGCCATGAAAGCCTTCGAAAATATATTGAATATTTAACATTACAATTTTTGAAAAGTAATAAAAATCGGAGCCTCCGGTGGCGCAGTAGGTTAAAGCACTGAGCTGCTGAGCTTGTTGACCGAAAGGTCACAGGTTCAAATCCGGGGAGTGGCATGAGCTTCCGCTGTCAGTCCCAGCTTCTGCCAACCTAGCAGTTTGAAAACGTGCAAATGTGAGTAGATCAATAGGTACTGCTCTGGCGAGAAGGTAATGGCGCTCCATGCAGTCATGCCAGCCACATGACCTTGAAGGTGTCTACGAACAACGCTGGCTCTTCATCTTAGAAATGGAGATGAGCACCAACCCCCAGAGTTGGACACGACTGGACTTAATGTCAGGGGAAAACCTTTACCTTTTACCTTACCTTTACCTAATAAAAATTGAATTCTGGAAATGGATGGATTTGGGTTCAATACTCACTTTTGTCCTGCATAAGAGAACCCAGTGAACCAGTAAACAAATAACCGGGCATTTTTCCTTCTTCATTTAATGAGGTCACAGTCCATGATAGTGAAAATAAACAAAAGATTGTAGGTAAATTACAGAGGTGAGTTATTCTTTTTTTTAAATGTTGCAAGCATTATGCAATGCTTGCAACCTTACTTGACATAGACATGTATTCATTACATGCCACTAATTACACTATGTAACACCTCTTTTTTTTGGCTCTAGGTTATAAATATCATTTCCTAATTGATTCTATCATAAAAACATGAAAAAAGTTTATAAAATTGTGAAAATTTTGTTTCTATGGGACTTACTTCAACACATTCTGCTATAGATTTCAATGAATATCTCATTGTGTCAACCAATTCAGCATAGCTGGTGGTAGCCACAAAAACAAAGTTTATGGACAATAACAGCTACTTTCAAAGCCGGTACCATATAATTAAACAATCACCCATGGGCAGAAAGGCCAGCCATGAGGCTGGAAGGGAGCCTTTGAATCTCCACGACAATGAGACCAGTGGGTTGTTGTAGGTTTTTTGGGCTCTATGGCCATGTTCCAGAAGCATCCTCTCCTGAGGTTTCGCCTGCATTTATGGCAGGCATCCTCAGAGGTTGTGAGGTTTGTTGGAAACTAGGAAATTGGGGTTTATATGAAGAGCCACATCCACTATTTAAGAATGGTGAGATGTGTTCCATACTGGGAATAAGAAGCCACACCTTGAAACTGCTAGGCCATTAAATGCTAATCAAGGTGGCCAATTGAAACATTCACACCTACCTCCAACAGACAAGAGTTTTTTCTCCCACCCTGGACATTCCACACATATATAAACCTCATGTGCCTCTTTTCCAACACACCTCACAACCTCTAAGGATACCTGCCATAGATGTAGGCGAAATGTCAGGAGAGAATACTTCTGGAACATGACCAGACAGTCCGAAAAAATTACAACAATCCAGTGATTCCAGCCATGGAAGTCTTCGACAATACATAAAATGTTTAACATTCGAATTTTTGAAAAGTAATAAAAATGGAGAAGTCCAAAAGTGCAAAATTACTAGGTCTGAGCTCATAAGCAGAGTATTTATTATTTGTTTATTTATCATATCAGAAGCAAACCGAGGCTACAGTTGTAATGTATTTTAAAAAGCACAAAGTTAAAAAACTTTGGCATTACATTAAATGTCCTTTGACCAGTATCTGACCACTTGGAGTGCCTCTGGTGTTGCTGTAAGAAGGTCCTCCCTTGTGCATGTGGTTCCATTGTAGTAGGTGGTCAGTGGTTTGCTCTTCTCCACACTCGCATGTCATGAACTCCACTTTGTAGCCCCATTTCTTAAGGTTGGCTCTGCATCTCGTGGTGCCAGAGTGCAGTCTGTTTAGTGTCTTCCAAGTTGCCCAGTCTTCGGTGTGCCCAGGAGGGAGTCTCTCATTTTGTTTCAGCCATGCATCGAGGTTCTGGGTTTTACCCTGCCACTTTTGGACTCTCACTTGCTGAGATGTTCCTGCGATTATTTCTGTAGATCTTAGAAAGCTATTTCTTGATTTAACTTGTTGGCATGCTGGCTGATATCCGAACAGGGGATGGGCCGGAGATGTCACTGCCTTGGTCCTTTCACTATTGGTTACTACATCCTGGTGGATGTCAGGTGGTGCAATACTGGTTAAACAGTGTAATTTCTCCAGTGGTGTGGGGTACAGACATCCTGTGATAATGCGGCAGGTCTCATTAAGAGCCACATCCACATATTCAGCAGTGGAGTAGCAAAGCACAAGGGTAGATAATATTTATTTATTTATTTTTATTTATTTATTTATCGTGCCATCCGCAACCAGAACATTGTATTACATTTCTAACAGAACAAAACATAATAATAATAATAATAATAATAATCACAAATTTTGCAAACTTGGTAGCTGATTAAATGTCCTTTGACCAGTATCATCTGGCCACTTGCAGTGCAACTAGAGGGTAGATGATAATAATAATAATAATAATAATAATAATTATTATTATTATTATTATTATTATTTATACCCCATCATCATCTCCCCGAGGGGGACTCGGGGCAGCTAGCATGAGGCCAAGCCCAAAGATACAACATAGCAAAATAAAATACAATATGCAAACAACAAAAATCACATCACAATAACGTACAGTAGCAAAATATTTGAAGGAGCTGGGGGTGGTGGGGGTGGTGACCTTGAAGGAGCTGGGGTGGTGACAGCCGACAGGGAGCTCTGGCGTGGACTGGTCCATGAAGTCACGAAGAGTTGGAGACGACTGAATGAATGAACAAAGCAAAATAATATGCAAACAACAAAAATCACATCACAATAACGTACAGTAGCAAAATAGAGTAAACAAAGCAAAGTAACATAATATAAAATTGAGCACAATGGGCGGGCCAAATGGACAAGATAAAATGATAAAACCCTGGATGAGTTAGAAATAGAAGAAGTGTTCTAGAACTCACTTTTTGCTTGATATCCAAGCAGTGCTTCTTGTAGGTCAAAGAATAAGCACAGTGATATTCGTTTATTTGTTTGTCCTATTCTCATATTTTAGATGTTTTCCAGGAGATGTTACCAAGTTCATAGAAAGAGGAACATTGCAACATTTGACCCACACAGCAGTTGTATCAACGTGGCTTTCAAGGATAGTAGAGACTTGCCAGGACTAGGAAAGATCTTCTCCCTATTGCCATCCCTTCATCCAGCTGGGTCTGTTGGAGGACAGCCTTCAAAGATGACCTCCATCAATAGGCGGGTTAATATGGAAGAAAGTGAGCCATCAGGTACACCGTGCCAAGCTGTGAACAGCTTTAAAAGCATCCGCATTTGGGAGTGTGCCCAGATATAAATCTAGAATCCGAGCATCTGCTCACAGACTAGTCAGGTGTTTTTCCAACACTGTAATGTGTTTGACCAACATACCATCACGAACACATCAGTCTTGTCTGATTTCATAGCTAGCTCTTACTTGGATGGGAGCTAATGCCAGGGATCACCAGGAATGTTTGGAAGCCATCCTACCTGAAAACCCAGACAGTGTTTTTTTTAGTGAGAGTTCACAATACAGGGCTGGAGGAACCAATACTATGACACACTACAAAACAAATGTCTGTGTCCCTGTTGTCTTCAAACTATACTCCTATTGATAAAAGCCAATGGGATTTTGGCCTGCATCAACAGGAGTCTAGATCAGCAGTTCTCAAACTGTGGGTCCTCAGATGTTTTGGCCTTCAACTCCCAGAAATCTTAACAACTAGTAAACTGTCTGGGATTTCTGGGAGTTGTAGGCCAAAACACCTGGGGACCCACTCGTTGAGAACCACTGGTCTAGATCCTCTATTCTGCCTTGGTTAGACCACACCTGGAATATTGTGTCCAATTCTGAGCACCACGATTGAAGGGAGATGTTGACAAACTGGAATGTTTCCAGAGGAAGGCAACTAAAATAATCAAGCATCTGGAGAACAAGCCCTATGAGGAGCAGCTTAAGGAGCTGGGCATGTTTAGCCTGAAGAAGAGAAGGCTGAGAGGAGACATGATGAGAGCCATGTATACATATGTGAGAGGAAGCCACAGGGAGGAGGGAGCAAGCTTGTTTTCTGCTGCCCTGGAGATTAGGATGTGGAGCAATGGCTTCAAACTACAAGAAAGGAGATTCCACCTGGGCAGTAGGAAGAACTTCCTGACTGTGAGAGCTGTTCAGCAGTGGAACTCTCTGCCCCACAGTGTGGTGGAGGCTCCTTCTATGGAGGCTTTTAAACAGAGGCTGAATGGCCATCTGTCAGGGGTGCTTTGAATGCAATTTTCCTGCTTCTTGGCAGAATGGCATTGGACTGGATGGCCACCAAGTCTCTTCCAACTTTATGATTCTATTAATGTCCTTTGCATAGTGTACCTCTTCATATCACTTCAACTGGCAAGAGGACATCTTCTGCACCCATTCAAGTCCTTGGTGAATGGAACAAAAAGGATCTTCAGGTGTTGTCTTAGGGACATAATCCCTTCAGTACATAAGGCATCACTGCATTTGGAGTCAAGGCATTTATGTTTCAATTTAGCTCAGAGAGAGAAGATTATTTTTTAAGCTTATCTCAAGGTGACATCTCCTTCTTTGTCAGATCAAAAAAAGAAAAAGAAAAACAATGTGTGTGTGGTGGCAGGAATACTATAAGGTTGTGTTTCAAGGGCTGTAGTGCAAAAGGAATCTCTTTCCAAACCACAACAAAATGTAGTATTTTGTGCAATATGGCTACTGCATGACTTGAAAACACAGAATATATTCAACGTAGAGGAGTCAGATACCAAACCAATTTTCTTCACAAAAAGTGGAAACTTGGTATAGGAAGATATAAAGTTTTAATATTCCTTACCAGGAGCCCCGGGTGATGCAATGGGTTGAACCCTTGTGCCGACAGAAATGAAGATCAACAGGTCGAAGGTTCGAATCCGGGGAGAGCACGGATGAGCTCCCTTTGTCAGCTCCAGCTCCCCATGCGGGGACATGAGAGAAGCCTCCCACAAGGATGATTTTTTTTTTGTTGTGTCAGGAGCGACTTGAGAAACTGCAAGTCGCTTCTGGTGTGAGAGAATTGGCCGTCTGCAAGGACGTTGCCCAGGGGACGCCCGGATAATTGGATGTTTTTATCATCCTTGTGGGAGGCTTCTCTCATGTCCCCGCATGAAGAGCTGGAGCTGACAAAGGGAGCTCATCCTCCTCTCCCCGGATTTGAACCTGCGACCTGTCAGTCTTCAGTCCTGCCGGCCCAGGGGTTTAACCCACTGCGCCACCGGGGGCTCTACAAGCCATCAGGTACAAGGATGATAAAACATCAAATATCCAGGTGTCCCCAGGCAATGTCCTTGCAAACAGCTAATTCTCTCACACCAGAAGCAAGTTGCAGTTTCTCAAGTCGCTCCTAACATAACCCCCCCCCCCAAAAAAAAACCCCAAAAAAACAGAACACATGAAGTGAAATGAAGGTTAGTTCCAAGGCCCATACTTGAATTGGGAGTATAGTAAATGCTTTGGGAGACAGTGATCAGGATTCGGACAATGTGACTGGTCAAGCAGAGTTGATGGCGGAGGACCATCACTTCAATGCTAGTGGTTTTTGCTTCTTCCAGTATGCTGACATTTGTCCGTCTGTCTTCCCAAGAGATTTGCAGATTTTTTCAGAGGAAACACTGATGGAATCTTTCCAAGAGTTGAGTGTGATGTCTGTAGACAGTCCTCGTGTCGCAGGCATATAGCAGAGTTGGGAGGACAATAGCTTTATAAACAAGCAGCTTGGTCTCACTACGGATGTCCTGATCCTCAAACACTCTCTGCTTCATTCGGAAAAATGCTGCACTTGCAGAGCTCAGGCGACGTTGTATTTCAGTATCGATGTTGATTTTGGTGGAGAGGTGGCTGCCAAGGTAGCGGAAATGGTCAACATTTCCTAACGTTACACCATTGAGCTGTATTTCTGGCCTTGGAGAGGGCTTGGCTGCACTTTGGTTTTCTCAATGTTCAGTGACAGGCCGAGCTTCTCGTATGCTTCTGCAAAGGTGTTTAGAGTGGCTTGTAGGTCTTCTTCTGAATGCGCACAGACTTAATAATAATAACAACAATAACAACAACAACAATAAGATATTCACATGGTCCACACAGTACATACAGCACATATTATAGAAGCACATTTTTTTATATTTGACGCAAAACAGCTTGTGCCCAGATGATAGAGAAGGGTTTTAAAAGCCTCTTATCTTCATGTAAACTGGAGATGGTGGCAGTGAAGCTGGCTGGCTTTTTACAAGATGGGGGAAGGGGGAGAGAGAGAGAATCCAAATTCTAAAAAACACATTAAGCGGTTCTTTCAAGTCAATGGCCTCCGAGTGTTTCAGTCTCTGCCCTACTAGACAGATGCTTATATTACAAAACCAACACACATATTTCAGAAGAAAATGCTGTCTCCAGGGAGGAAATATCACAGGTGTGGCAGAATGATATTGAGTAGCTAAAGGCAAAAAAGAAAAAAAAATCTAATTAACATCACAGACTGCAGCATTTGCTGAAGGAATGGAACAGATTATTCCAGTCTCTGTTAGACAGATGAGTGGGAAAGCTGGTGGGGGAGACAGAAACGGAGGCTTGGTGTGACTCGGGATTCTGTGCCGTCTCCTGGAAATCCCACTCAACCTGATGTGTTCCCTATAATCAAGCTCCAGGCAAACCTTTAACCCTTTATGACACTCATTCTGCTTGAGCACTAACGAATCCCTTGGCAATCAGTGTACAATTTACAGTCATAATTCCAAGTGCCTTGCAAAGCTGGACTTACAGCCCATAGTGGCTTTTTGTTTACTTATCTATTATTTATTTATTTACTGTATTTATATTCCGCCCTTCTCACCCCGCAGGGGACTCAGGACGGATCGCAATACACACATACATGGCAAACATTCAATGCCATAAACACACAACATATGCAGACTGACACAAAGAGGCTATTTAACTTTCCAACTTTATGAGGGTATGTTCGAATTCTGGCCACCGGGGGAGCTGTCGCTTCACCGTCCACTTGTCACACTGTTGTAGTACTTCCTCATTCTTTCGCACACTGCTGGAGATTTTTATGGCATTGTAAATTATTTAAATTAGCCTCCCCACATAAGCAGTACCTAAATTTCCTCCTTGACAGATGCAACTGTCTTTTGGGCTGCAACGGTCGACAGCAAGCTAGACAAATAATCAGGAGTTTACTCCAACCTGGGCTGGCTTCAAACTCATGACCTTTCAGTCAGTAGTGATTTTAATGCAGTTGACTTCCAACCAACTGTGCCACAACCCGGTTCATAACACAACCTGGTACCTTTACATAGCACAGCTTGATCAAATCTATGATTTGGGCCCCAGATTTTAGACAGAAACCAATTGCAAGTTGTTGGGAGAAGAAAACATTCACTAAATCATTTGTCATCTACTAGGCAGAGAGCCTTCTCGATTGTGGCCCCTTATTTATGGAATGCCTTGCCGGCTGAAACTTGAACCATCCGAGACCTACTTGCTTTTAGGAAAGCCTGTAAAACTTTTCTTTTCCGACAAGCTTTTGCTGGGTGAACAACTCGGGGCTATGTCCGCCCTTGCTGCTTATTGTTATTTTAAAGCTAATTGTATTGTTTTAATCTGCTTCTGTAAACCGCTTCAAGCCAAATTGGGAGTAGCGGTATACAAGTTAAATAAATAAATAAATAGGTATAACCAGAATCTCATTTTACATCTGGAGCTAGAGAAGAATTTGGGGAAATTGTGCTTGATTCTTCATGTGGCTGAGCAGTATAAGATGGACACATTTGAGATCAGGTAATTACAACCTTTGGCAATGTCTCGGGTTTCTTTTTCAGCACGCTTTAGTGCACAACATCTGTAACATGTTTAACCAATGTTAAATGTTGACATGTTTTGTAGAGATATGTTGCTGACATGATAGACTACATCAAAAATATCCCGCTTCCCAAACATCTCCCCATGCACAAACCTTGCATTATTTTCCTGCTCTCTTATATTCTTTCTTCGCTTCTAGTTGCAGTTGCCAGCCAGACTACAGCACTCATCATCTACTGTTACTTCATCCTTCCGATGAACAGATTATGTCAGTTCAGTTCAGTTCGGATTGTCTTTTCCCCATCACCCCTTCAATCTCTCTTTTATCTGCCCATTAAAATGCCTTTGCAGGATTTACAAACCCCTGATTTTCCCAGAAGGTTTGGCTGTCCATCAGAAACCTGTCCTTCTCCCTATGTGGGGCATGCTTCTATCATCTCATGACAGCTCCTTTAAGGCCATTTGCCAGATCAGTTCTTTTACGCCGACACTGCTTCCATTCAGATGCAAGAACCACCACTGGAATTTCACTTGCTGCAATATTCACAGTGAGACCTTTGGTTTCTTCTCCAGCAAAATCCCTGGGTGTCTGCACCAGAGTTTTATGAAAATATTAATTGCTGAACATGCTTTTGCATTTCTAGGAAGGCGTAACAACAAGGAACAGCTGCTATTCAAAACTGAGAGACAAAAACACAACTTCCTTGTAAGAGGCAAGGCTGTGCCATGTCTTTGGTGCTCCCCTTTACTGTAGGTTTCATTAACTGGTTAAAAAGGCAACTTCTAGATCAGATTTGGGAGCTCAGAGACAGAAACCCATGAAAATGAAAATCTCTGTGTAGCAGATGACTCTTTTCCTTCGGGGCAGTTCACAGATGGCAGGTTTAATAGCTTAATGTAATTAGGGACATGGGAAGAGGCAAAAGAAGACCTTTCTAGAACAAACCGTAACTACAACCTGTATTCCTCCCAGACGTCTTGCTGGTGTTCTTCTTAAGCCGTCTGTGTTTCTTTTACTTATTTACATACTACCTCTCCGAACGTATCCTCCCCTATGAACCATCAAGATTATTAAGATCATCTGGAGAGGCCCTGCTCTCGGTCCCACCAGCCTCGTAAGCGTGTCTGGTGGGGACGAGGGACAGGGCCTTCTCTGTGGTGGCCCCTCGACTCTGGAATTCTCTCCCACTGGAGATTAGAACCGCCCCTTCTATCCTGACATTTAGGAAACAAGTGAAGACGTGGTTATGGAGACAAGCATTCGATGAGTGAGCCAACACCCTGAGATATGGATGCAGGATGATGAACAACGATTTTAGTGTGACAACTGACCATTGACGTTATTGAATGTAATTGCTGTTTTAATGTTTTACTGTAATATGAATTATGATGTTTTATCGACTGTATGTGATATTATGGTTGGAAACCGGTCTGAGTCCCTCAAGAGAGGTGAGAAGGTCGGTATACAAAATTTTAAATAAATAAATAAATACGAAGTGTAAATTTGCCATCACTTCTAATTCCTAGAAGGAGTCAATGAACCCCACAGGAGTTAGTTCTCACACTATGTATCTGACCTATCTTTCAAGATGTTCGAGGGGTATCCTTTAGGATGACCGAAGGATCCCTATGAAGGACCGAAGGATCCCTGCAGGAGTCTACCGTGTACCATGCAGCTGTGGACAAGAAGTCTCCATAGGAACCACCAAACGCAGCGCCCAGACACGCATCAAGGAACATGAAAGGCACTGCAGACTACTCCAACCAGAGAAATCAGCCATAGCAGAGCACCTGATGAACCAGCCTGGACACAGCATATTATTTGAGAACACAGAAGTGCTGGACCACTCTCACAACCACCATGTCAGACTACACAGAGAAGCCACTGAAATCCACAAGCATGTGGACAATTTCAACAGAAAGGAAGAAACCATGAAAATGAACAAAATCTGGCTACCAGGATTAAAAAACTCAAAAATTACAACAGCAAAACAACAGAGAGGAAACAAACAAGGACATCTAATCACCTCTCAACAAAAGATTCCCCCCAGGCACTTCCAAGCCATTGAATGCTAATCAAGGTGATCAGCTGAAACATTCACACCTAGCCCCAGCAGAAAAAAGTCCTTTGTCTCACCCTGGTCTTTCCACAGATATATAAACCCATTTTTCCTACTTCCAACAGACCTCACTACCTCTGAGGATGCTTGCCATAGATGCAGGCGAAACGTCAGGAGAAAAATTGCTTCCAGAACATGGCCATATAGCCCGGAAAAACCTACAACAACTCAGATCCCTATGAAATTGGTCAAGCCAATGGATGATGATTCAGATTGTTCCAAGATGCATTAAGGACATTTGGTTTTGGATACAATAGTAGTTCCCAACCTGCGGTCTGCAAGAATGAAAATATGGTCTGCAGCCTCACCATTACTATACCGTTGCCTCAAAACCATGGCAACAAGAGTGATTGGTCTTGCAAAACCCTCTTATAGTTCTGAGGCAATGGGGATGTCAGGAGAGGAGACGATGACTAGCCACAAAAGATTACTACTACCACATCAGCTCTAGATTATCAAATATGGTTTTTTGTGGGCCAGGAGCCCCCAGTGGCATGGTGGGTTAAACTGCTGAGCTGTTGAACTTGATGACCAAAATCTGGAGAATGGGGTGAGCTCCCACTGTTAGCCCCAGCTTCTGCCAACCTAGCAGTTCGAAAACATGCAAGCCTACTCTGGGTGGGCTTGCGAACCAGTTAAAAAATATTGGAAAATAATACATGAGCACTCCGAAAAATATTTTAAAATATTAAAATATTAAAATTGAAGTTCAAACTTAGGCCTGTATTTACTAAATTTGACAGATTTTGAGATAGGGAAAAATAAATATTTTACTATCTGACCTCTGCAGCTAGAACACTATTAGCCCAGAAATGGCACACAAAAGAAATCCCGACAGTAGACACCTGTATCATCAAAATAATGGATTATATGGACATGGACTCCCTAACTTTTCTATTGCAGGACCAGAAAGACAGATGCTGAACGGACTGGTCAGCATATAAAGAATTTCCACAGGAAAGAGAACCTAATATACAGATAGAATATTTTATCTCTAGCACAAATCAAGAGAACGCTAAGAAAAAAGAGAAAACTCTTTGTGGAATGGACCAGAAGACAAATGTCCCCACCTCACCCCTTGCCTCCCCTCCCAGTTCCCTTTGTCCCCCCCCCCCCACCTCCTTTTTTGGAGGCTTTTAAACAGAGGCTGGGTGGCCATCTGTCAGGGGTGCTTTGAATGCAATTTTCCTGCTTCTTGGCAGAATGAGGTTGGAGTGGATGGCCCACAAGGTCTCTTCCAACTCTAGGATTCTATGATCTCTTGAGCATTGTTAAACCCTTTCTAGATAATGGAAAAAGTAAACCCCATGTAAGCAAATACCAACTTGGTTAAAGCAGAACAACACCAATGATCCAATGCACATAATACATAGTCAGTGCAAGCAAGTACATAACAACAAACGGTGGGTCTTCTTGTCTTTCTTAGGTGATCCCTCAAAGTCTGAGGATGATAGTCCTCTAAGTGTAGTGTCTTGGCGGTGGGTTCGTATGTGTCTGTGGAGCCCTATTCTAGATCCACATGTTCTCTCACAGTGAGGGCATCGGTTTCCAGGTGGAAGGTGGTCCCAGTCAGGGTTAGCTTGATGTGCCTTCCTCTTGGCACATTTCACCTTTCTGCCCTCCATTTGTGCCTCTTCAAATTCTGCAGCACTGCTGGTCACAGCTGACCTCCAGTTAGAGCATTCAAGGGTCAGGGCTTCCCAGTTCTTGTGTCTAGGCCACCATTTTTAAGGTTGGCTTTAAGCTTATCTTTAAATCTCTTTTCCTGTCCACCAACATTACATTTCCCATTCTTGAGTTGGAAGTATAGTATCTGCTTTGGGAGATGGTGATTGGGCATTTAGACAATGTGGCCAGTCCAGGGGAGTTGATGACGTAGAAGCATCACTTCAATGCTGGTGGTCTTTGCTTCTTCCACCATGCTGACATTTGTCCATCTGTCTTCCCAAGAGATTTGCAGGATTTTTTGGAGGCAACACTAATGGAATCATTCCAGGAGTTGAATGTGACATCTGTAGACAGTCTACATTTCATAGGCATATAACAAGGTTGGGAAAACAATGGCTTTATAAACAAGCTCCTTGGTCTCTCTTAGAGTAAACAAGGCACAACTCTGTGTTTATTGTAATCTTACATCATTAATGTATTCATATGGAATTATGATGTTGTTGTTTGTAGCTTGTGTTTTTGGTTTTGTTTTGCTGTAATTTGTTGTTTGGGCTTGGCCTCATGTAAGCCACCTCGAGTCCCCGTTAGGGAGATGGTGGCGGGGTATAAATAAAGATTATTATTATTGACACAAAAAGTACAGTATGTCACAGCAAACATACTGTTGGATTTCGTATCACAGAATCTCAAGTCGAACTCTTCCCAAGCATCTAGGACTGTGTGATGTATTTTCAAATGATGTGCGCAGATCCAAGTCAGGTGGCCTTTTGCAGTTGACAGACTGTGATTTTGTCAATGTTTATTGTTTCCAAATGCCGGCTGAGATCTTTTGACATTGCACCCACTGGGACC
This sequence comes from Anolis sagrei, assembly GCF_037176765.1. Classification (NCBI taxonomy): domain Eukaryota; kingdom Metazoa; phylum Chordata; class Lepidosauria; order Squamata; family Anolidae; genus Anolis; species Anolis sagrei. The sequence continues at coordinate 6,284,649 of NC_090030.1, forward strand.
ATCTGGACTGGTTGATGCCAGAGCCTTTGCCGTTCGATTTTGAGGTCTTGATAGCGGCTGAGTTTTTCCTGTTGTTTTTCCTCAATGTGACTGTTACCTGGTATGGCGACATCCATAATCCAGACTTTTTCCTTTTCCACAATTATGATGTCTGGTGTATTGTGTTCCAAAACTTTGTCCGTCTGGATTCGAAAGTCCCACAGTATTTTTGCATGTTCATTTGCCACGACCTTTGCGGGTTTATGATCCCACCAATGCTTTGCTGCTGGCAGGTGGTCCTTGTGACATAAGTTCCAGTGAATCATCTGGGCCACAGAGTTGTGTCTTTGTTTGTAGTCCGTCTGTGCGATTTTCTTGCAACAGCTGAAGATATGATCCATGTTTTCATCAGCTTCCTTGCACAGTCTGCATTTTGGGTCATCCGCTGATTTTTCGATCCTGGCCTTAATTGCATTGGTTCTGATGACTTGCTCCTGGGCTGCAAGAACCAGGCCTTCTTCTGTCTCCTTCTTCAGGGTTCCATTCGTGAGCCATCACCAGGTCTTCTCCTTGTCAACTTTTCCTTCAATCATCTCAAGGAACTGCCCATGTAAGGCTTTGTTGTGCCAGCTGTCAGGTCTGGTTTGGAGTGCAGTTTTCTTGTACTGACTCTTTGTCTGCTATGCTTTGAGAAGTTTCCGATTATTGACTTCAATTAAAGCAGGTTCTTGATTTCCTTGACATATTCTGCCATGGCATGTTTTTTTTCTTCTTCAACTGCTTGTTTGACTTGTAAAAGCCCTCTGCCCCCAGACTTTCTAGGCAGATAGAGCCAGTCAACATCACTGTGAGGATGTAATGAATTATGAATGGTCATGAGTTTCCTTGTTTTTCTGTCCAAATTGTCCAGTTCTGTCTGTGTCCAGTTTATGATACCAGCAGTATATCTTATGACAGGTATGGCCCAGGTGTTTATGGCCTTGATGGTATTGCCTCCAAAGATGATGATGATGATGATGATGATGATGATGATGATTAACTCCTGGGTCTGACAAGTGATTGGAACATAGGAAACAGAGGAGAACCAAAGACTGGAGGAAAAATTGGCCTTGGATCAAGAAATGAAGCAGGAGAGCAATTGGTTGAATTTTGTGAAAACAACCATTTATCCAGTGCAAATACATTCATTGTACTATTAAGCCTAATTATATTAGAATAACCTTGCAGTGAAGCCAGAATTGCAACTAATTACAAAAGGAAACTGTCTTAGAATCAGTTTCGGTAATCAGGAACAGTTCCATATGAAGCAATGTGGTTAAAATAATCAACTTTGACGCTGAATTTCAGGACAAGGAATTTCCATCCATAGTGCAATCAGAGAAGGAGACCTAGAAAAAAACAACTGACCAGCATTTTCAGATTGTAGCAACAGCAGCAGAACTAAGATCTGTTCTCACTTCAGGTCCAATCCCAAGGGTGAAATAATATCTAAATGAGTCATTTTATAGTATCGCCTGTGGGAATTTTGCTGGAATTTTCCAACACGAATGTCAAATTGCAAGTGCGAGTCAGAGGGGTTGTTTCTCATGGGTCTCCCTACCAAACGGTAGTAGAATTTGATTGATAACAGTTTCCTTTCCTTTTGACATTGTTAACAGGAACTCATTAGGCCTGCAATGGAACTGAATTGCCGTCATAATATCACATCATAAAGGTATATTAAAAAGATCTCTGTAGCTTTTTTTATTGAAATGAGTTCCACCTCCTCCTCGTCTCATTCAGTATCTCCTTGACGCCGATCACATTATCTGTTCATAGAAAAGCATATTTATTTATTTATTTAAAAATATTTATACCTATATCTATCAAGAAATCTTAGGACAGCTTGCGATACATGTTAAATAGACTAAAAACCATGACAGTTTAAATAAGCACATAAGGGGAAAAGCACTCGCTTAAGTCTTGACATCCCAAGCTATTTAGGGTTGACATGTCATGACAAGCACCTTGAATCTAGACCAGAAATGTATTGGCAACCAATGCAGTTCTTTTCAGAAGAGTATCCGTGTTAGATTTCTCACCCTCCTGAATAGCTCAGCTGGATATGAATTTTAAGACTGGCATTGCAATTCGATATTTTGCATTTTGCGCTAGCTACAATATCTGAGCCTTCTTCAAAGGCAGACTTCCATAGCGACATTACAGTAGTCTAGTTGGGAAATTACCAACGCATGGTCTACTCCGGCTAAGTGATCTCTGTCCAGGAAAGGCCAGAGCTGGCACTCCTGTCAAAGCTTTCTCCGTGCACTCCGAGGCCTCATCTACACTGATCATTTGATAAAGCAATCTGAATACTGAGAGTGTTATTCATGGTGGTCAAAAGTGACAGCTGTGCCTAGCTGTGCTTTCATCAGGCAGATTGGCTGGCTGATGGCCCAGAATGGCTAGTGGGTGTTTTCTCATTAACTGAGTAATAGCTGTATTTTCTGTTCTAAACTCAAGAGCTTTGATCTTCATGCTGTAGCACAGTTGTTCCCAACCATTTTTGACCAAGGTTTCCAACCTTTTTTTTTAACCAGGGACTACTTGATCAGGTACCACCTGACCAGGGACCACTTTGACCACTTGAATGCAGACCACTTATAGAATCATAGAATCAAAGAGTTGGAAGAGACCTCATGGGTCATCCACTCCAACCTCATTCTGCCAAGAAGCAGGAAAATTGCATTCAAAGCACCCCTGACAGATGGCCATCCAGCCTCTGTTTAAAAGCCTCCAAAAAAGGAGCCTCCACCACACTCTGGGGCAGAGAGTTCCACTGCTGAACAGCTCTCACAGGTGTATGGCTGAGCTGCAAAAAGGAGATAGTAACAGGCAAATAGCTCCAAGGCTGTTCATGAGGGAGCTAGGGACATTTAAAATGCTTTGGTTTATGAACCAATGGCATGAAATCCATGCAATATCAACTTGTGTTGCCTATCAACAAATGGGATGAAAGTCCACAGAATATTTAAATTGTTTTATTTGCAAATGCATCGTGCAGTTTTCATTTCCTCAGATCTAACAATGTCTATTTCATGGTGATCAATTCTGTTATCTTAAACAAAGTTTCTATGCTTTTGAGAGTTGCGTCTCCTGAAATGGGTTTTGCTTCCATATGACATCACCTATGATTACCAACATGACTTGTTTTGATGTATGATCAATTCCTTGAACTCCAGTGCAGAATATTTCAATTTCTTCCTTTTCTGTCTCTGTAATTGGAGCATAAACTTGGATTATGGTTACATTGATGGATTTTGCCTGAAGTCTTATTGATATTATTCGGTCAGACTTTGCATTACATGTTTTGACTGATTTTGCTCCATCTTTGCTCATGAGCAATGACACCCCATTTCTTCTTAAATTTTTATTTCCTGAGTAAATTACTGGAAAATTGTCAGACGGACAATGGCTGATTCTTGTCCACTTTAGCTTGTTTCAGCCTGAGTTTGCTAAGCTTATATGTTTGGTTTCCTATTTTGCAGTGCTTCACATGTACCATACTCTTGTAGTGTATACTGTGCAGCTTTCCTTTCAGTTCTGAGTATTTCAGCAGCTGGCCTTATTTTCTGCTTTCATCCAACCTGGACCAGGACCACCTTCCTCTTGGAATCCGATGCCCTCACTGTGGGAGAACTTGCAGGTCAATAATAGGGCTCCACAGTTTATCATATTCATTTGCTATTGTGTCTTTACTACTGTTCTGTCGCACGTTGGGCCTGTAACAGCTGCCTTTTCTATAGGACGTATACTTTAAGCCCAGCAGGAAGCCAGGGGGCCTCAAAGAGGGGTTCTCAGGGATTTTTCTGAAGTTATGGTCTTTAGAATCTTTAATGATACAACAAAGTCTTTATTATGGAACAAATAACAAATCTTCAATGGTTCAAACAACACTTCAAGGCTTCCTTAGTCTAGTCCTCAATGGACTGGCACCTGACTTTGATTAACTGTACAAACAATCTACAAACCCACCAAGAAAATCCAACAAATGCTACGTTCAGCAAAGGACAAGAGGGATCCTCTCACCTCTGCAGGAGTCTACCGTATACCATGCAGCTGTGGACAAGTCTACATAGGGACTACCAAACGCAGCAGCATTGCCCAGACACGCATCAAGGAACATGAAAGGCACTGCAGACTACTCCAACCAGAGAAATCAGCCATAGCAGAGCACCTGATGAACCAGCCTGGACACAGCATATTATTTAAGAACACAGAAATGCTGGACCACTCCAACAACCACCATGTCAGACTACACAGAGAAGCCATTGAAATCCACAAGCATGTGGACAATTTCAACAGAAAGGAGGAGACCATGAAAATGAACAAAATCTGGCTACCAGTATTAAAAAACTCTAAAATTACAACAGCAAAACAGCAGAGAGGAAACAATCAGGCACATCTTAACACCTCTCAACAGAACATTTTCCCAGGGTCAGCCAGGCCTTCAAATGCTAATTTATTTATTTATTTATTTCATTTACTTATACCCCGCCCTTCTCACCCCAGGGGGGACTCAGGGCAGCTTACAGTGGGGGCACAATTAGATGCCCAAGACAATTCACAGCAATACAAATAAAACAATTACAACAATTAATTAAAAACATCAATATATAATAAAATCATAAAACAATCTCATGCTCAGGGTTCAGAGTCCATATATCCATTCATTCCATTTGTCCTTTATTTATATAATGAAGGTGGTCAGCTGAAACATTCACACCTAGCTTCTTTGCCCCACCCCAGCCATTCCACAGATATATAAACCCATTTTCCTTTTTCCAACAGACCTCACTACCTCTGAGGATGCTTGCCATAGATGCAGGCGAAACGTCAGAAGAAATGCCTCTAGAACATGGCCCTATAGCCCGAAAAAACCTACAAGAACCTAGTGATTCCAGCCATGAAAGCCTTCGACAATACATTGTACTTTCTCTGTAAGAAAAAACCCTATTTAACCTCTCCCAGGCTGTTTACTATCTATGCCTCATCGGTGTGGGTCCTACTACTGATTCAAAATGCGTCTGGGTATCGAGTAGACCTACCAGCCGAGGCTTGAAGATATTTCAGCTGGAGTTCAATGGATCTGTAATGCTGTCCTCCCTCCGAGAATTCTTTCAAAACTTCAGGGCTGTTTTCCCTCTGATGCTGTGAGGCTGTGAGCTCTCAGCCAGAGCCTTGGGACCTTTTCCCTTGAATTTCTGTTTCTGTTTCCCCGGATGTTCTTGAGAAAAGAAGCTTTTCTACGGGACAAGCAGGTCTACGTCCTATAGTTTAGCTTCCTTATGTGAGACTGCCCAACAAATGGCTCCTTTCTCTCCCAGAGCCCTGAACAAGGGGCGGAACCAAAGCTTAATTATGATGGACAGGTGCCCTGCCCTATGACTGCCAACAGATAACAGAAAGAAAATAAAGTTGGAGCTCCTGGTACAGCTGTACCAGCACAACTACTATCACACCTTTTACTTTTTCTTTCTTTCTTTTTTTTTTTAGTAATTCTTTATATTTTGGCCAATTATTCCATCCCATTTCCCTCCTTTGTGTAGCCTTTAATGGGGATAACCATAGTGGGATTTTCTCACATATTTTAGTCTTGTATTTTTGCCAAATTTTTATAATAGCCGATCTAACAAAATGATTTCTGATTTTTTTCTCTTTCTTTGAATCATAGTACCATAAATAATGATGCCATTATTTATGGTACGATGGTTCCAACATAGGTAAATAAAGGAATGTTTCAAGAAAGACAAAGAAAAAGGTTTTCAAAAACAAGACACCTTCTGGGACACAATACTGAAATTGGAACGAAAGGTCATAACAAAGATATATAGGAAATTATTGAAATGGAGTACAGAGTCAGAGGGGGGGAAATATATGAAAAGATGGAAGGAAAACATTGGAAACAGAATAAAAAAGAAGAATGGGGGGAAAAATCTGGAGATCAAAGATTAAATATACATATGCAATTGACCTAAAAGAAAATTGGATTAAAGTAGCACATAGGTGGTACATGACCCCTCAGAAACTGGAGAAATGTTACAAAAATATAAATATAAAATGTTGGAAATGCGGAAAGACCGAGGGATCATATTTCCACATGTGATGGTTGTGTATAAAGTCTAAAACATACTGGGGGAAAATCCATGAGACATTGCAGGAAATATTAAATATAAGAATACCATTTAAACCAGAGATATTCCTATTAGGGATAATAGATCAAAATTTAGAAAAAAATACGGACAAAATCAATGTATTGTCAAAGGCTTTCATGGCCGGAATCACTGGGGTGTTGTAGGTTTTTCCGGGCTATATGGCCATGTTCTGGAGGCAGTTTTTCTTCTGACGTTTTGCCTGCATCTATGGCAAGCATCCTCAGAGGTAGTGAGGTCTGTTGGAAGTAGGAAAAAACCGGTTTATATATCTGTGGAATGACCAGGGTAAGACAAAGGACTTTTGTCTACTGGGGCTAGGTGTGAATGTTTCAGCTAATCACCTTGATTAGCATTCAATGGCTTGGAAGTGCCTGTGGGAATCTTTTGTTGAGAGTGATTTTATGTACCTGTTTGTTTCCCCTCTGTTGTTTTGCTGTTGTAATTTTTGAGTTTTTTTTAATACTGGTAGCCAGATTTTGTTCATTTTCATGGTCTCTTCCTTTCTGTTGAAATTGTCCACATGCTTGTGGATTTCAGTGGCTTCTCTGTGTAGTCTGACATGGTGGTTGTGAGAGTGGTCCAGCACTTCTGTGTTCTCAAATAATATGCTGTGTCCTTTGTCCCACCCTGGTCATTCCACAGATATATAAACCCATTTTTTCCTACTTCCAACAGACCTCACTACCTCTGAGGATACTTGCTATAGATGCAGGCGAAACGTCTGCATCGGAAAAACAGCCCGGAAAAACCTACAACAACCCACGGACAAAATCCTTTTCCTACTAAACACAGCAGCAAGAATCTGCTACGCAAAACTCTGGAAAAAGGAAGATATTCCAGAAGTTAGCGACTGGATAGAAAAAATTGTAGACATTAGAAGTATGGATAGACTAACATACTTTATATATATATATATATATATATATATATATATATATATAAGAGGACCCCAATAAGAGAAACTGATTGGACGAAAGTGACAAATTATCTGAAACAGAAGCATGGAAATACAATAATATAAAAGGAAGAGAGAATAAGATGGAAGAAAAGACAAGAAAGAAGAGGAAAAACCACTCTGAAGATACCTAGGAAGTCAACAAAGGATATACACACTAGCCTTCTCCTGGTTTTAACTACCCCCCCCCCCTGCTTTTCTTCTTCTTCCTCTCTCTCTCTTTTCCTGTTATGAGCTCCCAAAGGTAGTGAAAGTAATGAAAGAACAAATGTAACAAAGGAAAACAGATCCGTGCACAAAAGTCTAGTCACCAGTATGATATGGTCCATTACATCCTGACTGAGTGTCTTTCTTGGTGTATATTTTTGGCTACTGCTCCTGAGTATTCAGCAGACTGAAAGCCAAAACCAAAGTTACAACAACATCTGTTATAGAACTCCAGTATGCTGATGACAATGTCGTCTGTGCGCACCCAGAAGAAGATCTACAAGCCACTCTAAACACCTTCGCAGAAGCATACACAAAGCTTGGCCTGTCACTGAACATCGAGAAAACCAAAGTGCTGTTCCAGCAGTCACCAGCCATCCCCTCCCCAATGCCAGAGATACAGCTTAATGATGTAGCATTAGATAATGTTGACCTTTCTGCTACCTTGGCAGCCACCTCTCCACCAAAGTCAACATCAACGCCGAAATACAACACCGCCTGAGCTCCGCAAGTGCAGCATTTTCCTGAATGAAGCAGAGAGTGTTTGAGGACCGGGATATCCGTAGAGATACCAAGGTGCTTGTCTATAAAGCTATTGTCCTCCCAACCCTGCTCTATGCCTGTGAGACGTGGACTGTCTACAGACGTCACATGCAACTCCTGGAACGATTCCATCAGCGCTGCCTCTGGAAAATCCTGCAAATCTTCTGGGAAGACAAGCGGACAAACGTCAGTGTGCTGGAAGAAGCAAAGACCACCAGCATTGAAGCGATGGTCCTCCAACACCAACTCCGCTGGGCCAGCCACGTTGTCCGGATGCCTGACCACCGTCTCCCAAAGCAGTTGCTCTACTCTGAACTTAAGAATGGAAAACGGAATGTTGGTGGGCAGGAAAAGAGATTTAAAGATGGCCTCAAAGCCAACCTTAAAAACTCTGGCATAGACAGTGACAACTGGGAAGCCCGGGCCCTTGAGTACTATAACTGGAGGTCAGCTGTGACCAGCAGTGCTGTAGAATTCAATAAAAGCACGAATGGAGGGCGAAAGAGAGAAACGTGCCAGGAGGAAGGCGTGTCAAGCCAACCCCAACCGGGACCGCCTTCCACCTGGAAACCAATGCCCTCACTGCGGAAGAAGATGCAGAGCAAGAATAGGGCTCCACAGCCACATGCGGACCCACAAGGAAACCCATAATGGAAGACCATCTTACTCGTCCAACGAGGGATTGCCTAAGTAAGTAAGTAAAGTATATGAGTATTAGCCATGCTACAAAACATTAATGGCCTCATCTCTCCAATGAAAGAAAATGGAAAGTTTCCACGACTCAGAAGGAATTCCAGAGAGAATTAATCCTGCTATGCTCCACAGGCAGCACACAAAGGTTATTGTTCGTTGCATCCAATGCTGTGTAGCCCATTTGTCTGAAGAGAGGACGGTTTCCGCTGGAGTGGAATGGTGGAACTGAAGCTAAGGACAGAAAGTGAATGCATCCTTTTAGAATTCTAACAACTGTTTCCCAAGGTTAATCGTCAATACTACACAATTGCACTTCATTCCGGCTACACACTTTACAGTGACTTACTTTCCAGCTCATCCAGTTGGGGTCTGACAGCATTGTATACAAAACCAGGCGCATCAATCTAGCATTACAAGGTTCTCTTAATGCATTTGCTGCTTGCCACGTGACTTTCTTTTGTGCGTGGAGCAAAATGTTAGCAGTTCAGTATTCATCTCTTCCTGAGTACTGCTGAGTGGATTTAATTTAGCTTGAAATATATGGAGTTAAGTTGAAGGAGATCTTTTATTTGAAATAATTAAAAGAAGGAATGTAGAAAAGCCTCTCTGGGTGGCTCAAAGGCTGATACAAGTCAGATACGTGTTTCTTACAAGGGCTAGCAAAGAACCTCTTTCAACACTGTCTCACAGGGTGCAAAAGCAATAATCATCTCCACCTTGTGTTCATGGTAAATGTCTATACCTAGGATGGGTATTAGGCAACCCTCCAGAACTTGTTGCATTGCAACTACCAAGAACCCTTGCTAATAATAATAATAATAATAATAATAATAATAATAATGTATTGGCGAAGGCTTTCATGGCCGGAATCACTGGGTTGTTGTAGGTTTTTCCGGGCTATATGGCCATGGTCTTGAGGCATTTTCTCCTGACGTTTCACCTACATCTATGGCAAGCATCCTCAGAGGTAGTGAGGTCTGTTGGAAGTAGGAAAATGGATTTATATATCTGTGGAATGACCAGGGTGGAACAAAGGACTTTTGCCTGCTTGAGCTAGGTGTGAATGTTTCAACTGACCACCTTGATTAGCATTTAATGGCTTGGAAGTGCCTGGGGGGAATCTTTTGTTGAGAGTGATTTGATGTGCCTGATTGTTTACTCTCTGTTGTTTTGCTGTTGTAATTTTAGAGTTTTTTAATACTGGTAGCCAGATTTTGTTCATTTTCATGGTTTCTTCCTTTCTGTTGAAATTGTCCACATGCTTGTGGATTTCAATGGCTTCTCTGTGTAGTCTGACATGGTGGTTGTGAGAGTGGTCCAGCACTGTGTTCTCAAATAATATGCTGTGTCCTTTGTCCCACCCTGGCCATTCCACAGATATATAAACCCATTTTTTCCTACTTCCAACAGACCTCACTACCTCTGAGGATGCTTGCCATAGATGCAGGCGAAATGTCAGGAGAAAAACTGCCAGATTTTGTTCATTTTCATGGTTTCTTCCTTTCTGTTGAAATTGTCCATATGCTTGTGGATTTCAACAGAGAGAAAACAATCAGGCACATCAAATCACTCTCAACAAAAGATTCCCCCCAGGCACTTCCAAGCCATTAAATGCTAAACAAGGTGGTCAGTTGAAACATTCACACCTAGCTCCAGAAGACAAGAGTCCTTTGTCCCACCCTGGTCATTCCACAGATATATAAACCCATTTTCCTACTTTAAACAGACCTCACTATCTCTGAGGATGCTTGCCATAGATGCAGGGGAAACGTCAGGAGAAAATGCCTCTAGACCATGGCCATATAGCCCGGAAAAACCTACAACAACCCAATAATAATAATAATAATAATAATAATAATAATAATAATAATAATTCTGCAGCAGTGCTGCAGAATTCGAGGAGGCACGAGTGGAGGGTGAAAGAGAGAAACGTGCCAGGAGGAAAGCGCGTCAAGCCAACCCCGACCGGGACCACCTTCCACCTGGAAACCAACTCCTTCACTGTGGGAGAAGATGCGGGTCAAGAATAGGGCTCCACAGCCACCTACGAATCCACAAGGAAACCCATTATGGAAGACCATCTTACTCGTCCAATGAGGGATTGCCTAAGTAAGTAAGTATGTAATAATAATAATAATTTATTATTTATTTATACCCCACCACCATCTCCCCAAGAGGACTTGGGGCAGCTTACATGAGGCCAAGCCCAGCAACACATCAGTAAAACAACAAATCAGTAAGCAAATAAAACAATACAATTAATATAACTCACATATAAACAGTAACACAAAAAAAAAAATAAAACCTTATGGCCAAGCCAGATGTAATAGATTAAAATTTCAGAATAGACACTGGATGTGATCAGAGGTAGGGTGTATCTAAGCAGGAGGGTTTTAAAGGATAATGTAGGGAGATCAACCCAATGGGTAATTAAAGTGCTTCTGGGGACATTTTGCAGGGAATTAGAGCAGGGCATTGTTTCCTTTATTCAGGGAAGGCACACTGGAACAGCCACATTTTCAGGTTCCTCCTAAAGACTCTATGGCGAGGAATGCTAGGAACTATAGTCCAACTTACTTACTTACTTATATCCTGCCTTTTATCCCAAACTTGGGTTTTAAGATGCAAGAATAAGTTTTTTTTTGTTGTGTCAGGAGCGACTTGAGAAACTGCAAGTTGCTTCTGGTGTGAGAGAATTGGCCGTCTGCAAGAACGTTGCCAAGGGGACGCCCGGATGATTTGATGTTTTTATCATCCTTGTGGGAGGCTTCTCTCATGTCCCCACATGAGGAGCTGGAGCTGATAGAGGGAGCTCATCCTCCTCTCCCCGGATTCGAACCTGCGACCTGTCGGCCTTCAGTCCTGCTGGCACAGGGGTTGAACCCACTGCGCCATTGGGGGCTCCCAAGAATAAGAATTTTAGTTCATGTAAGATTTCCTATATATCACATTTCTGTGTGTCTAAATGTGCACCAGTTTAGGAATAAGAATTAAATTGGTACACATTTAGACACACAGAAATGTAATATTTAGGAAATCTTACATTAACTAAAAGTGTCCAAATGGGCAGAGGTTTGCGTAACTGATGAGATTATGGACAATGTTTGCAACTCTCTCGACAAAAATAAAATGACACAAGTCGATATTTGTCTTCCAAATTCAGTCCCAAATAGTAGATCCTGAAGATTCTGATGTCATTTTAGACTCATGGAGAGTGATACTGGTATTGTATTGTCGAAGGCTTTCATGGCTGGAATCCATGGGTTGTTGTAGGTTTTTTCGGGCTATAGGGCCATGTTCTGGAGGCAATTTTTCTCCTGACGTTTCGCCTGCATCTATGGCAAGCATCCTCAGAGGTAATGAGGTCTGTTGGAACTAGGAAAAATGGGTTTATATATCTGTGGATACTGGTATTGCTCTAGAATTAAATCGAAATTAGCACATGCAATAGGAAATGTTAAGAAAGAGAGACATTTGGAAGCAACCCTAAACTAGAGAGCAAGATGTTAAATAGACATTTAAGAGGGCTGTCTATTTCCTTTTATTTTATGAAAAATAAAGGGAGTTGAGGTGCATGAGTGATTGAAGCGAAAGTCCAAGCAGCGAGATAAGTGAGTGAGGATAGGTCACCGTTTGTGAAAGCCATTTGGGCATTGTTGCTTGTCCTTTCAGCCAGCAAATGAACCATACAGGGCTGACATCTATAATTGCAATGCATTGCTTTTCAACTCAGAACAGGTAGGCGCGGCTACTTCGTGATGCCTTATTATATTTTTGACAATAGATGACATTTCTTGTACTTGGCATATCCGACTGCTAAGTCACTGACAGCAGACTTGCTGCAGATAGTGTCTTGTATAGGCTTTTCTCCCCTGCTACCTCTAATTATTTCACTTCTTTAACCTTTCTATTCAACTTGGGCTTTTGATGAAATCCTCACCCCTAGAAAAAAAATATCTTTCAGTATACTAAGAACCTCTGAGTGCAATTTAACCGTTTGCTCATCAATGGGATAAAAAGTTCAATAGAGTAAACATTACTTAGGTGCAGAACCTCAATTAGGGTCCCAGGAATTGAATCTGAAGGAGATCAATGGACCTGAGAAATCACCGTAGTTCCCTTTAAAGTTACAGAGTTCCCTAGCTACTTCGCGGTTCGTTTTTCGCGGACTAGCTGTTTTGCGGGTTTTTGCCTCCTGGCAATGATGGAGTGTGGAAGGGGGTTTCATGCCCCCCCTCGGGAGAGAGGCAGCAATCATAAAAAAGAGGAGAGATACATAGCAGATACATAGTGTGTACATAGCATTACATAGCAGTATATAAATCATGGCCTTATAGCTCCTTCCTTATAGCTAGCCAAAAAAAGTGTGTGGTGCCTTTAAATTTCTGCCTCACCCTTGGAATGTGATATATATATATATATTAGGCCTGTCGGTTTCGTTTCGTTAATTCGTTAATTCGTATTAAAATCGTTATTTTTTGCATATCCGAAGCGATATCAAAACATATTTTTAAACCCGGAAGGGTTTAAAAATATTGAAGCAGCAGCCCCATGTATTTTACGAGCTGAAGCTCCGCTCGTTAATGGCATGGAGGCTGCTGCTGAGCGCGCCATCCGGCTCTGGCTCCTCCTCTTCCTCCGGAGCCCATTGGATGGCGCGCGCGCGCGCTCACAAGCGGCCTCCGCGCGCCATCCGGCTCTGGCTCCTGCGCCCCCCTCCTCCTCCTCCTCCTCCTCCTCCTCTTCCTCCCAGCTGGGAGGAAGAGGAGGAGGAGGAGGAGGAGGAGGGGGGCGCAGGAGCCGGAGCCCATTGGATGGCGCGCGCGCGCTCACAAGCGGCCTCCGCGCGCCATCCGGCTCTGGCTCCTGCGCCCCCCTCCTCCTCCTCCTCCTCCTCCTCAGGAGGAGGAGGAGGAGGAGGAGGGGGGCGCAGGAGCCAGAGCCGGATGGCGCGCGGAGGCCGCTTGTGAGCGCGCGCGCGCCATCCAATGGGCTCCGGCTCCTGCGCCCCCCTCCTCCTCCTCCTCCTCCTCCTCTTCCTCCCAGCTGGGAGGAAGAGGAGGAGGAGGAGGAGGAGGAGGAGGGCGCAGGAGCCGGAGCCCATTGGATGGCGCGCGCGCGCTCACAAGCGGCCTCCGCGCGCCATCCGGCTCTGGCTCCTCCTCTTCCTCCGGAGCCCATTGGATGGCGCGCGCGCACTCACAAGCGGCCTCCGCGCGCCATCCGGCTCTGGCTCCTGCGTGACTTTTCAGGGCTGTATGACCATGTTCCAGAAGCATTCTCTCCTGACATTTTGCCCACATCTATGGCAGGCATCCTCAGAGGTCTGTTGGAAACTAGGCAAATGGTGAGTTATATATCATCTAATATATATCTATGGAATGTCCAGGGTGGGAGAAAGCCATTCAATGCTAATCAAGGTGACCATTACTGCAACATTCACACTTAGCCTGTTTGATCAAGAAAAATTTTTTTTCTAAAATGTTTTGTAAATAATAACGAAAATTCGTAAATAACAAAAAAAAATTTTGGAAAGTTTTGTAAATATTTTTAATATCGAAACAAAAAAACACCCCAATTAAGAATCGAATTTAGAAACAAATTTTTTCTTGATCAAACAGGCCTAATATATATATATATATATATATATATATATATATATATATATAGATACACATACATACACACATACACACACACACACACACACACATACACACACATACATACACATACATACACACATACATACACTAGCTGTACCCACCACGCGTTGCTGTGGACAACCTTCACTCTTTCTCTCCTTCTTTCCCTCCTTCCTTCACTCCCTCTTTCCTTCCTTCCCATCTTTCCTTCTCTTCTTACTTCCTTCTCTATCTTTTTCCTTCCCTCCCCCTTTTTCTTTCTCTTCTGCTGTCTCTCTTTTCTTCCTTCTCTCTTTTCTTCTTTCCTTCCCTCCCTCTTTCTCTACATCTTCCCCCTTCCTTCGCTCCCTCTTTCCTTCCTTCTTTCCCTTTTTTCTTTCCTTCTCTCCATCCTTCCTTCTCTAACTTTCCTTCCTTCCCCCTTTTTCTTTCCCTCCCTCTTTCTCTTTTCTTCCTTCTCTGCCTCTCCCCTTCCTTCTCCCTTTGATTCCATGCTTCCTTCTCCCTTTCCTTCTTTCTTTCTTTCCCTCCCTCACTCTTTTCTTTCTTTTTTCTTTTTTTTCCTCCCCTTCCCTCCCTCTTTTTTCTGTATTGTCATTTAGCTTTTCATCTTTTAGCTTTTGGGGACTTTTTAAGTCTCTTCTGCTGTGTTTTTCAGTGTTTTTATGAGTGAAGGACATACATTGGATTGTTAGGTGTATTGTGTCCAAATTTGATGTCAATTCGTCCAGTGGTTTTTGAGTTCTGTTAATCCCACAAATGAACATTACATTTATATATATATCTAGAGAGAGAGAGAGAGAGAGAGAGCATCCCTACTTCACGGATTTTCACTTTTTGCAGGTGGTCCTGGAACGCAACACCCGCAATAAGTGAGGGAACACAGTATACTCCTTAGCTACACTGCAGAAAAATGCTGTTGTCAATCAGACCACCAATTAAAATACTTTAGAACTAAGTACCATAGGCTGAAGATCATTTATGAGGTTGTAGCAGGTTGATGTTATTGTTAATTGTTGTCAAGCTATAAATAGCAGATCCCCAAGTTATAATGTTGTCAGCAGCCCAATGCATTGAACTCCCACCATGAAATAAAGAGTCAGACACAAGAACATGGATTTAAAGGGCCATTTTCTGACCTATTTATTGAAAGAATTTGCAGTAAGCTGTAGAGGGAAAATCTGTAAAAATGCAACATATAACTCATGGCTTAATGGTCACCTCGTGAGCCTAGTCCCTGGGCCAGGGGTCACTCCCTCTGACCACCTCCAAGGACAAGCGTGCACCAAGGATCCCGAGGGCCAAGCAAAATTCTTTGTCTGCACCTCTCGGCCAATCATAGTTGGAAGACCATCCTGAGGGCATTCCCTCCCAAACCTCAGAGTTTTTCAAGAGTGAGAACCCGCCATCCAGCCCCAAGAGTGAGAACCCTCAATCCAACTTATGGGGACTTTTGTGGGAGTCCACCCTTCACCCCCTAAGGCGGGGGTGCCACGGTGCCTACCATAACCATTTCACCTTTAACATGCCATGGAAACTTATTAATACTCAGGGAAACCTATTTAAATGACACCACCCAAAAGCCGATTACCACACCCATCTGAAACAGTATGAGGTAGGCAAAAAAAACCCCAATGCAAACTTGGGGGGCGGAATTCCTACCCAGTCCACGTGCGACCAGTCTATACTCACACTGTCCATAGGGAGGGAGGGAGGGTGGGTCACGCCGTCCACAGGAAACTCAAAGAGAGAAACAGAGCAGCCTCACCCAGCTTGCTGCTCCACACCCTCACATGCATGGGCCAGCAAGCTATCTGGCCCAAACCAAGTCTGCCTCCTTCATGGTGTAATTCAAAATACCCTCCCGCATCCTAAGCTTTGCTTGGCTGCGGGTGGGGTGATCTTGTAAACTAATACTGATTGACTATTTTTTTCTTTTTTCAACAAGACTCTCAATGCATTGTGGCACATTTTCATTCTGTAGGTGAGCAAAGATTTGACCATTTTTCTTTTGTGTTCCGATCACAAAATGATGGGTCAAAGTGGAGTATTTTCTAAACGTAAGAATCATAGTAATAGGGTGTGATGGGAACAGTGTGCATCCCACCTGAATACAATATGCATTCAGTTATTTAAAAATATGGAAGGCATACTGATTGAAATGGAGTATTTCATAACATGATAAGGTCCTAAGGGAATCCATAGACATGCCAAGAAATCATAAGAAAGCACACTGCCTCCTTGACCACTTTATCTATACAGTAAAGGTGTGTAATTTGGCCCAAATGTATGTCAATTTGGGGTCCATTGTGGATTGTCCCCTCATTCTGTTTACTGGGAAGTTACTCAAATCGGGAGGGGTGTTGCCGTTTTCATTTGGCAAAGATTCTGCCCATTGGTGACAATGAGAAATTTTAAACACTCAGTTCTCAGTCATTTTAAGGCCTATCTTCATGAAATCTATTCTAGCTTTAGACCTCATTTCCAACTGAAGGCCTGCCAAGTTTCAAAACAATCCACCAATCTACTGATTTTTTAGAATTATTTTAAGTTTTAACCATAACATATATAAAAAATAAGACAAACCACAAGAGAGGATTTAGGGAATTGTAGTCGTTGCTTGTGTCCATTCTCAGCCAATCAGAACATGGACACAACCAGGCTTTTTATTGGCTGAGAAACAGAGAGAGAGATTTATTGATTCATCTAATGTATTTGTATACCTCCTTTCTCAGCCAATTGGTGACCCAAGGCGGTTTCCAACAAATCAGTATACATAAAACATAATAGATAAAAAACATTAACAGTATAAGACATCACAAAAGCAATAAAAGCAACATCACCAGCATCTCCTGATTCTCAAGCATTGTCCAATTCCATTGTCAGGCCATTCGATTTCCTATATTAGCTACTCTGTATTTGTAAACACTTGCTCGAATAGCCACGTTTTAACTTGCCTCCGAAACGTCAAGAGGGAGGGAGCAGATCTGATTTCCCTAGGGATGGCATTCCATAGCCGAGGGGCCACCACTGAGAAGGCCCTGTCTCTCATCCCCGCCAAATGTGCTTGTGACAAAGGTGGGACCGAGAGCAGGGCCTCCCCAGATGATCTTAAAGTCCTCAGTGGTTCATAAGGGGAGATACGTTCGGACAGGTAAGTTGGGCAGGGAACCGTTTAGTGCTCTATAGGCCAAAGCCAGCACTTTGAATTGGGCCCGGTAGCAAACTGGCAGACAGTGGAGCTGGCGCAACAAGGGGGTTGTATGCTCCCTGAGTGCTGCTCCTGTTAGCAACCTGGCTTCCGTTCGTTGGACTAGTTGAAGTTTCCGGACCGTCTTCAAAGGCAACCCCACGTAGAGAGTGTTGCAGTACTCTATACGGGATGTAACTAGAGCGTGGACTACTGTGGCCAAGTTAGACTTCCCAAAGTACGGGCGGAGCTGGAGCACAAGTTTTAACTGTGCAAATGCTCCCCTGGTCACTGCCGAGACCTGAGGTTCCAGACTCAGCGATGAGTCCAGGATCACACCCAAGCTGCGAACCTGTGTCTTCAGCTCCTATCACGCTTCAAGCGGAACTCACTTTTCAATGCCCGCCTATGCAAGTGATGCTGGGAAAGTGAGTTCCCAGCAAGGCTTCAGGGCCCTTCCAGAGGCGCAGCCTAGGAAACTTTCTAAAACAGAAATGGAAAAGGCATGGCAGATCATTGCCTCAGGCGTTCAGGCTTAACTCCTTCCTCTCCAGGAACCAATAAAATCTGGCTCTCTTAATCCATTCTTGGGGCTTCTTCCTCCCTATTCTGTTTTCGGATATTATATAAAATGGCCAACCGAATATTACAAAAAATTTTCATTCAAACTGATTTGGGCTCAAGTGTAATATACAGCCCATCATGCCAGGACTAGTGTTGAAAATGTGCAAATCAGTTAACATGGTTTTTCTGTGGTTCTAAGAAGCAAATGCTGAATTAAAAACATTGTGTATTGAAGAGCTTGGCAATGAATCTCCCACTGGATAGTACACGTCGAATCAATAAAGCAAGTTTCTATTTGCACTGAATCACCCACATTTCAATAGAATGGCTTCCTGAAATGGACCTTTTCCTCCCCCAAACCCTTACTTTCTATTAAAATAAACCTGAATCAATGTTACTTACTTCTAACATACGCGCAAATACGAAAACGGAGAAAAAAGCTTTGTTTGCGTCAAAACAAATTCCATCTTGGCAATCCTTCCCTGTTTCTAAAAAAGAACCACTAAAAAAAAGAGATGTTACATATTTATCATCATCAGGTTGCCTCAGCCAAGAGAAGAATGTTCATAAATCTTTCCAAATATAAGTAAGATGCAAAGGAAAGAATTATGCATTTATTTTATGAAGATATGCTTCCCTTCAAGGTAAATATTTATAGGTCGGTTTATACTCAAAACAAACAAGTAAAATATTATAAACATAGCAATGGCCAGTTTGAAAGATTACTATTATTAATAATTATTATTATCTTTTAGAAGTATTTCCTAAAGGAGGAGAAGGGAAGGAGAAAAAGAAGCTTTCCAAGCCCCCAAATGCACGCATGAGCACACCCCACTCACTGTCCCTCAGGTCTCCAACTCTCAATCAGTCCCACTAAATAAAAAGTCAGGAAAATACAGGAAAATAAAAAAGATTCAATTGTGCTGCTGAATATTTCTTTCTTTCTTTCTGACATTTATGTGCCGCCCTTCTCACCCCGAAGTGGACTCAGAGCAGCTTACAAGATATATATACATACAATATATGTATTATATTACTAGCTGTACCAGCCATGTGTTGCCGTGGCCAACCTTCCCTCCCTCTTTCTCTCCTTCTTTTTTCTCTCCTTTCTTCCTTCCCTCTTTCCTGCCTTCCCTTTTTCTTTCATTCCCTCCTTCCTGCCTTCTCTTCATCTTCCCTTCCTTCCTCCCTTTTCTTTCCCTTTTGCTTTCTCTCCTTTCTTCCTTCTCTACCTATTCTTGGACTGCAACTCCCAGCAGTCCTTCTGATTTATCTATCTACCTACCTACCTATCTCTATGTAATCTAGATATCTGGAGGATTGCTGTGAGTTGCAGTCCAGAAACAGGAAACAGGAAATATTAGGCTTGGGTAACAATGGAAAAATTTGGTTCTAAACTCGTTTCGTTTTTAGGGGGGCCCTTGCGTTTTGTTTTTTTTAAAGAATTCCGAAATTTTCCTTTAAAAAAGTTTGAAATATACGGAATTTCGTAAAATTACGAATCGATTCGTTAATGGCGGACGCGATTGCGCAATATGCTAAAAAACCCTCCAAATGGGACAGGGGGAACTTCTGTAGCTTCCCTCTCCCTCTGTTGTTGACCGTTGATGTGATAATTTATTTTTTATCACTGATAAAACAAACAACAACTATAAAACTTGCACCAGACATACAGAAATAATTACGAAACAATTACGAAACAATTTCGAAACAATTTTGTACCAATTACGAAACAATTATGAAACAATACGAAATAAATTGGAAAAAATGTTTCAATTTTTAATTACTCCTCACAGTAGTCCTGCATGGCTCAATATTGGATCGTAAGCTAATTTAAATACGAATTAATAATGAATTACAAAATTAACGAACGAAACCGCCCAAGCCTAGGAAATATGTATGGATTGGGATGCTCTCAAAGAAATCCAAGGAGAAGAAAGCTTGCATCTTGGAAGCAGTGCATTTGGATCATCCTCCTCTCCTAAAGAGTCTAGTCTAGGGGATGCTGGGAGCTGTAGGTCAGAAGAGAGTTTGGATATGCTCTTGTGTTTGTGGGGGGGGGGAGTCATTTTTGCACTTGCTTTTTTGGCTTTTAAGCCATTTCCACTGTGTTTTTAGTGTTTTTATGAGTGATGGTCACTCATTGGCTTGATAGGTGTATTGTGTCCAAATTTGGTGTCAATTTGTCCAGTGTTTTTAAGTTATGTTAATCCCACAAACGAACATTACATTTTTATTTATATAGATTAGCATAGTACAATATCAGTATTATATATTACTATGTTGTACTATTCCATTATAGTGTAATATTATTAGCAATATTACATGTAATATAAAATATATAATAAAAAGACTCAATGTTTTGTGCAGAAAGGTGTAACTTTTGTGCCAAAGAAAGCTTTCTAAATGAAGCTCTCATTTTTTTGCCCTATGTTTTTGTGCAAACATATATTTTTTAAAAAAAATATTTATTTATTTATCTACAGTATTTGTATACCGCTTTTCTCACCCCGAGGGGGACTCAAAGCGGTTCACATATAAGTAAAGGCAAAACTCAATGCCAGTACAAACAATTACAATTATACACTAAAGTTAGACATAAAACAAATTAAAACAATACATCCATAAGCAATAAAACAATCATTAAAACAATAAAACAGTCTTGTCCATCAAATCGCCATTCCCAGGCCTGGTCCCAAAACCATGATTTTTTTTTTCTAAAAGCCAGGAGGGAGGGAACAGATCTTACCTCATTTGGGAGTGTGTTCCATAGGTGGGAGCCCTATGTGTGAAGGACCCCATATATTACTGCTACTAATTGTAAAGGCTTGGCCACTAATTTGCAATGATGCCACCAAATTGTAAGGATGTATAGGTATAACTGTTACATATATGTAGAAAGTTGGAAAAAGGAGTCACCTCTTTGTGAGGGCTTTTTAAATTAATGACACAGCCAATAGCTTGTAACTAGGGGCGGCTCAACCCATTACGCAAAGTAAGCATTTGCAGTATAGTTGATTTTGCCCAGGGGCACTCTTGGGGCGCTCTTGAGGTGCTCTTGGGGGAAAATAGACCTTGACATATGCGAGTTGTAGTTACTGGGATGTATAGTTCACCACAATCAAAGAGCATTCTGAACTCCACCAATGATGGAATTGAACCAAATATGGCACACAGAACTCCCAAGACAAACAGAAACTATATATCAGTGATTGGTTGGGGGGGGGGGGGCACCAAATTACTATTTGCTTACCGAAGAAAATTTCCTAGGGCCGCCTCTGCTTGTAACGTTGCTTTGGTCTTTCTCTAATATGTAGCGTGACTTGACTTGGAAAAGAATGGCAACACAGGCTTGACTTCAAAAGGAAACTGTAACAAGTTTATTGAGGTACACAGAAGCTTGATGGTTTCAAAGTTTCTCTTCTCTTAGATGTACAGATCTTTAATGGTTACGTTCATAACAGTTCTTAAATAACTCTTAGGAGGTCTAATTTTTCTTAATAAACAGGTCTTAAACTTAGTTCCTTTAAAAAGATGGTTCTTTCTTTAACAGATTGGTTCAGGCACACACTTATCCTTTCTTTATGATGATTCTGTTACAATA
Source organism: Anolis sagrei (assembly GCF_037176765.1). Lineage (NCBI taxonomy): Eukaryota > Metazoa > Chordata > Lepidosauria > Squamata > Anolidae > Anolis > Anolis sagrei. Next base: position 6,306,223 of record NC_090030.1, read on the forward strand.
AAGATGCTTATTACGACTTCCCCTCTTTTTCCACAACCATTACTTTTAATATAAATAAGTCACCCAACTTATCTAAACTATGTTGGCTCAAAGCCAAACCCTTCCTGATTCTTAATATCAAAGAATCAGTCTTCCCCTGTAGTTCTATAACTACAGGATTCCCACTGGTTTTCCACACACAACAGGACCAACCACCTCTGTAGTTCACCACCACTAAAATGGCTGCTCTGCCAAGAGGCAGTTGGCTCAGCTCTTTAACTGTAGATAAAAATTTACACTTCATTACAGGGGGCCACAGCCGAGAAGGCCCTGTCTCTCATCCCTGCCAGACGCATCTGTGCAGTTGACGGGAGTGAGAGCAGGGCCTCCCCAGATGATCTTAGATTATGAGGTGGGATTTAGGGGTGGGTGCCTTCAGACAAGGAAGCTGGGCCAGAACTGTATAAATAGGGGAAACATAATTATTTATAAGGGAGGAGGAGCCGAGATCGGTTCCCACTTGCTTTAATTGTGGGCGGATTTTTATACTGTAAGTGCCCTTACCATTATGACCTCCCAGATGTACCAAAGGTATGGAAAGAAACGGAAGAAAACAAATCCGTGCACAAGTCTATTACCAACAAAGCCAATGATAGATTTGGCGAAACAACAACTGGTGAGACAATAGTTTAACACCTTCCGTGAACCACATCTATCTCATTCCTATTAAAAGAGTAACAACAAAAAGAGACCAAAGAAACATGGGAAATAAATCCTGGGACCAGAAAACAGAGACCGTTCCAGAGAAATAGGGAGAATTGGAGAGTAATCCTTAGGGCAACCTGATATTATTGGCTTAACTGTGCCTGCTATTTTGTGCTTAGCAGCTTACTCACAAAACACTCGAAAAACTGTATAATAAGGTATTATCTGAATATTTGCCACCAAATTATAACAAGCTTTTCACAGCAGTGAGGAAAGAAAACCTGTGGATTTTGAAAGTACAGCACCAGGAGGCAATGGTATTCACCCGGCATGGGATTTTCTTGATCAATTCCTAGATGTCTCACACCTTTTGCCAAGGTTACCTGAAAGAAACAGCAAACCAATGAGATTTGCAACAGCTTGCTTGCATACCAGTTGCACAAGAACTAAATCTTATCTTTTTTTTCCCACCCAGCAGGTTTCTTCTTAATATATTAATACCATGTATATTGTATACAGCAACACTGGGCTAAACTGCCACCAGTCGACAATTAAAACACAGTGAACCTGCAAGATCAGCTTACTGTCATCTTCACGTTGTAGAAAGATCTATGTTTTGTGCCTCATCAGCACTTTGCTAATTAATGGCATTCTGGCTATTCTGCAAAACCAAATTGATGGTTTTGTTTGCAAAGCTTTGGGAGAATCTGACTGTCATGTAAATAAGGCTTGCACAATGGCAGATGTTCACTAGAATCGTACTCTCAACATCTTGAACAGAACCAAGGAGATCATGGAAGTGTATCATTAGAAAGAAGTAGCGCAATAGGCCTTCCACATTCACTAACATTAGCGGTGCAGAGCCTCCACAAATGTGGAAAAACTGATAATTTATTTTTTTAAATGTAATATTTCTATGTTTAGTACAATGTTTCTCAAACTGGGGGTCATGAGGGTGGTGTCAGAATGGTCTCCAAAGAGCATCAGAAAACACAGTATTTTCTGGTTATCATGGTAGTTCTGTGTGCCAAGTCTGGTACAATTACATCATTGGAGGGGTTCAAATTTGATTGTAGATGAACTATATATCCCAGCTACCACTTGCAAATGTGAAAGTCTATTTTTGCCACCAATGTTCACATTTCAGCATATTGAATATTTGTGGCAAGTTTGGTCCAGATCCATCATTGTTTGAGTCTGCAGTGCTCTCTGGATGTAGGTGAACTACAACTCTAAAACTTAAGGTCAATGCCCACCAAATCCTTCCAGTATTTTTTGTTGGTCATGGGAGTTCTATGTGCCAAGATTAGCACAATTCCATCGTTGGTGGAGTACAGAAAACTTGTTCATTGCTGGCAGAAATGTATCCAATTGTCTGGTCATTATGTGGAAAAGTGAATAGTGGTATTGTTGAAGGCTTTCATGGCCGGAATCACTGGGTTGTTGTAGGTTTTTTTGGGCTATATTCTAGAGGCATTCTCTCCTGACATTTCGCCTGCATCAAGCATCCTCAGAGGTAGTGAGGTCTGTTGGAAGTAGGAAAAAGGGTTTATATATCTGTGGAATGACCAGGGTGGGACAAAGGACTCTTGTCTGCTGGAGCTAGGTGTGAATGTTTCAACTGACCACCTTGATTAGCATTTGATGGCCTGGCAGTGCCTGGGGTAATCTTTTGTTGAGAGGTGCTTAATGTCCCAGATTGTTTCCTCTCTATTGTTGTGCTGTTGTAATTTTAGAGTTTTTTTTAATACTGGTAGCCAAATTTTGTTCATTTTCACGGTTTCCTCCTTTCTGTTGAAATTGTCCACATGTTTGAATAGTGGTAGTTAAAGAGTACATTCTAAGCATTCTTTCTGTCTTTGATTTATTAAAACATTCCCATCCAAACCCAAGTAACGAAAGTGGAGGCATTACTTTTCATTCAACCCGCATACATTATAAATATTCCACTCCTTTGAAAACTGCAACATTGAACATTAAATTATAAAGAATTGTTTTCCGCCTTGTTTCATTGTGTAGTTTGTGATATAAGGTGGGTTTCTGAGTCTATTTTTGATATTTTATTATGTAGCTAATTGGGTTTTTTAAATAATTAGCATGGCTTTGAGAAATACTAATATTGGATTTATTTTGGAAAGTAGGAGCAGTTTCTTTTTTTCCCTCAAGGGTATGACCCTGCTTTCCCCTTTTCCATGATTTTTGAGAATTGAATCAATTTTTGTGTCAAATGCATTTATTTTCTAAATTAACAGGTTATCTTCCTTCTTTAAAAAATGTTTAAATATAAAACCTATTCAACTGCTGACTGACAAACTAGATAAAGGCTACTGTTTCTTCTAGTATGTCTCCGCATTTCAGATACCTATACAGATCAATCAGCCTTACTGATTGCTGATAACTAGGCTTTAGGGCTGGGCGGTTTCATTCGTTAATTTCGTAATTTGTTATTAATTAATATTTAAATTAGATTACGATATTGAGCTATGCAGGAGTAATTAAAAATCGAAACGATTTTTTCAGTTTATTTCGTAATTGTTTTGTAATTGTTTCGTAATTGTTTCGAAATTGTTTCAAAATTGTTTCGAAATTGTTTCGTAATTATTTTCGCATTTTTCAGCATATTTTTAGCATATTTGGAAGGGTTTTTTTCATATTGCGTAATCGCGTCCGCCATTAATGAATCAATTCAAAATTTACAAAATTTCGTAAATTTCAAAAAATTTTAACGAAAATTTCAGAATTCTTTTAAAAATCGAAACGCAAAAAAACCCCTAAAAATGAAACGAGTTTAGAAACAAATTTTTCCGTTGTTACCCAGCCCTACTAGGCTTGTTTGATAAAAATGGTTCAAAAGTCGTTTTGGATGTAGGGCGCGATGGTGGTTCGATTCGGAATTGAATTCTGAATTTTTCCAAAAAACTTTCAGAACTTTCCAAAATTTCTGAAATTTCTGAATCTCTTTGTTAATGGTGGACGTGATTGCGCAATAGTGTCTTTTTAGGCAACACAGAGCAAACAAAGGGGGAAAAAACCAAACAGCCTTGGGAGCTTTATGAGCAGATTTCACCAGCTAGGGAAGTATAGGACGGAAAGAAACTATGGGATTTCTAGTGTCTTCTTCGGCAACTCACAGCAAAGAAACAAAGAAAAAAAGAACCAGCCCTGAGCGGGTTATGGGGCTTTTCAGTAGATTTCCCCAGTTAGGGAAGTATATTAGGCACTAGGCAGGAAAGAAACTATGGGATTTCTAGTGTCTTCTTTGGTAATTCACAGCAAAGAAACAAAGAGAAATAAAAGAACCAGCCCTGAGCGGGTTATGCGGCTTTTCAGTAGATTTCCCCAGTTAGGGAAGTTGTTGAGATTAATTTCACAATTCAGCAACAGATCAGTTGTACAACTTCAGCACTTTCCAGTAGCTTCTTCCTGCACAGTATTTTCAGTCAACTGTCCCACAAACTGCAGTCACTCTGTAACCCTTTTACAGACACTTGAGCACATGCCCAGCCATTGTCAGTTTTACTATTGTTTTCCCCTCCGATCTAGATGACACTACAAACTTACCACAGCACACAGTTATATCTTGTCTTAGCAGACAGGTTCTTTTAATCAATTGCATAGAGCCTTCGACGAACAGCATCAAAGTACAAGGAGAGAGAATACACTGTACATGACTTCCTTATATACAATTCTATACAATTACACATAGCAATCTCTGATTCCCAACTCATTAACTTAACTCAGACCCAGGATTGCATCATTCACAATCACCTGGACTAGGCCAGAACACATTCCCCAAATGATTCCCTATATACAGTTAATGCATGACTCAGCATTTCCAATAGAAGCCTGTTAGCAGTGCATGACTCAGCTATATTATATTACAATACATTGTAAAGCCTGACAGAAGTATATTAGGCACTAGGCAGGAAAGAAACTATGGGATTTCTAGTGTCTTCTTCGGCTACTCACAGCAAAGAAACAAAGAAAAAAAGAACCAGCCCTGAGCGGGTTATGAGACTATTCAGTAAATTTCCACAGTTAGGGAAGTATATTAGGCACTAGGCAGGAAAGAAACTATGGGATTTCTAGTGTCTTCTTCGGTAACTCACAGCAAAGAAACAAAGAAAAACAGAAACAGGCAGGCAGCCAAACATGGCTGGCAACAGCCCTTCTTCCCAGCCCTTCTTCCTTTCTGCTTGCTCCATCCATGTCCAACATCTACACAAATGACCAGCCACTGCCAGAAGGGACAGAGAGTTTCATCTATGCTGATGATCATGCCATCACCGCTCAAGCAGGGAGCTTTGAGATGGTAGAACAGAAGCTCTCCGAAGCTCTAGGTGCTCTAACTGCCTATGACAGGGAAAGCCATCTGATCCCTCACCCATCTAAAACACAGACATGTGCTTTTCATCTCAAGAACAGAGAAGCATCCCGAGCTGTGAGGATGACCTGGCAAGGAATCCCACTGGAGCATTGCAGCGCACCCAAACACCTGGGAGTCACTCTGGACCATGTTCTTACCTACAAGAAGCACTGCCTGAACATCAAGCAAAAAGTAGGTGCTAGAAACAATATCATACGAAAGCTGACTGGCACAACCTGGGGATCACAACCAGACACAGTGAAGACATCTGCCCTTGCGCTATGCTACTCTGCTGCTGAGTACGCATGCCCAGTGTGGAACACATCTCACCACGCTAAAACAGTAGATGTGGCTCTTAATGAGACATGCCACATTATCACGGGGTGTCTGTACCCTTCACCACTGGAGACATTACACTGCTTAGCCAGTATCGCACCACCTGACATCTGCCGGGAAGTAGCAGCCAATAGTGAAAGGACCAAGGCAGAATCTCCAACTCATCCCCTGTTTAGGTATCAGCCAGCATGTCAACGACTTAAATCTAGAAATAGTTTCAAGATTTACAGAGACACTCGCTGGAACACCTCAGCAAGCGAGAGTCCAAAAGTGGCAGGCTCAAACCCAGAACCTCAATCAATGACTGATACCAAATGAGAGACTCCCCCCTGGGCACACAGAAGACGGGGCGACTGGGAAGGCGCTGAACAAACTGCGCTCTGGCACCACAAGATGCAGAGCTAACCTCAAGAAATGGGGCTACAAAGTGGAATCCTCAACATGCGAGTGTGTAGAAGAGCAAACTTTACAAGCCTGTTTAACACTACTCTTAACCAAAGGAGTGTCTCCTCTTTTTAAAAAAAAAAGTAGATACGAATACATGTATTGCTCTGCTTTGCTCAGCCTAAGGAAATACTGGCATGCTTTAATACATCCCTGTAGTGTATCCTTTAGTATATTGTTGATCTAGTCAGAGAGCAACAATAATGACACACGGCCAATAAGAGACTACATGACAAATCCAGGTGAGAAGCCAAGGATGTGTGCAGTGCAGTGTAAATGTCAAATCCCATATATTAAGTAAAGATATGACTAGCGGCCCTGAATATTTAAAAAGCAGCCCTCGGGGAAGAATCTGTTTGCACAAATGAGGTGTAAAAGTGTCAGGTGCACTGCAGGGAACAGAAAAATGGCAGCCTAGCTCCAAATTATCCTCCCAATGAAGCAAAAAGAATTTAGCTAAAATCAATAAAAATAATAACTACAACTAAAACAACAGTAATAATAACAAGACTGGTGTCCATGTCCGTAGAGCTATAAAACAACACAATGGTTGCAATCAGTGGGTTGCTGTGAGTTTTCCAGGTTGTGTGGCCATGTTCCAGAAGCATTCTCTCCTGATGTTTCACCTGCATCTATGGCAGGCATCCTCAGAGATTGTGAGGTCTATTAGAAACTAGGCAAGTGAGGATTATATAGCTGGGAATTTGTTTTCATTTTTGTGTTCTTTTTCCACATTCATTCAAAGCCAGCCCGGGTTGGAGTGGGTTTCCAACCAATAGTGTGTAGCCTGTTGTCGACCTTTGCAACCCAAAAGACAGTTGCATCTGTCAAGTAGGAAAATTAGCTACCACCTTAAAGTGTGGGAAGGCTAAATTAACTGATTTGTGAGGCCATAAAGAAGACTCCAGCAAAGCATTCCAGCGGGGAAGCATGCAGGGAATGCGGAAGTGCTTCATCAGCGTCGCAGATGGACGGTGAAAGCGACAGCTCCCCTGGCGGCCAGAAAAAGTTAAATAGCCTCTGTGTATGTCTGTATATGTTTGTATGTCAAAAATTGGCATTGAATGTTTGCCATATATGTGTACACTGTAATCCGCCCTGAGTCCCCTGTGGGGTGAGAAGGGCGGAATATAAAAGCTGTAAATAAATAAATAAATAAATAATGTACTCTAAAAATTATTGGGTATTTTTCAGATTTACAAACGTAATAGAATAAAATAAGGTAGTAGGAATGAACTCAGGATAGGGGGAAGGTTTGGGAGTAGTTGGTTTGGGAGTGGTACAAAGGGGATGGGGGTTAGGGTATGGGAGGGGGGGTCACAAGAGGAAAGAAATACTGGAAGGAGAGGGAAGGGGTTAGGGTTAGGGTTGGTCTTGTCTTCCCAATCTTCTTCTCCTCGTCTTCTTTGTATAGTTTGTCTTTAGTCCTTTCTATAAAATCGGCTTCTCTTCCCATCGTTATCTGAGTATAGCTTCTTCTTCTCTATGTTGAGTAGTCATTTTTTCCCTCTCTCTCACTTCTTTCTTCTCTGATATTTCTCTATATCTCTGATCTGTCATGTATTCCTCACATAGTTTACCGGCCTTCCGGCCGAGTCTTTCAAATAAAAAGTTAATTTATCCATGTCTCTTATTTCTCCAACCTTATTTAGTAGGGCTGGGCGGTTTCGTTTGTTAATTTCGTAATTCGTTATTAATTCGTTATTTTTTTTTATAAGGAAGCGATATTGAACCATTCAGGAGCAACTAAAAATCGAAACGAATTTTTCAATTCGTTTCGTAATTGTTTCGTAATTGTTTTGAAATCGTTTCGAAATCGTTTTGAAATCGTTTCGTTATTATTTCCGCATGTCTGGTGCAAGTTTTATAGTTGTTATTTGTTTTATCAGTTTTAAAAAATATAATTATCACACCAACAGTCAACAACAGAGGGAGAGGGAAGCTTCAGAAGTTCCCCCTGTCCCGTTTGGAGGTTTTTTTAGCGTATTGTGTGGTCGCGTCCGCCATTAACGAATCGATTCGTAATTGTTTTGTAATTGTTTCGTAATTTCTGAAATTTTGTAAATTTCGAACTTTTTTAAAGAAAAAATTCGGAATTCTTTTAAAAATCGAAACGCAAAACCCCCCTAAAAACGAATCGAGTTTAGAAACATTTTTTTCTGTGGTTGCCCAGCCCTATATTTAGCCATTCCTCTTCTGTAGCCAACTCTTTCAGCTTCTATTTTCTCACATACACCATTTTTGCTAGATATTTTGTTAGATATTTATTTACTTATTTACGATATTTATATACTGCCATTCTTAGCCCAAGGGTGACTCAAGGTTATATATGTAAATATAATGTCTTTATTTGCATCCAGCTCAATGTCTTTGTCAGATAATAATAATAATAATAATAATAATAATAATAATACTTTATTTGTACCTCGCTACCATCTCCCCAATGGAGACTCGGTGCGGCTTACATGAGGCCAAGCCTGCAATACATCAATAAAATAAAACATCAATAAACACAACAATGCAATATAAATCATAATCACATGAACAAAATAGACAAAAGCAATCAACAGTAACATATACACATTTAAAACCAAAGGCCGGGCCAAATGTGATAGATTAAAATTAAAACATAGTGTTGATGTGAACCAGGTAGGATATAATTGGGATAGGATTTTTAAAGAGAATGAGGGAATGCAGTCAATCCTAAGGCAGTAGTAAAGTGCAGTTTGAGGACATAATGCTGAGAGTTTTCCTTATTCTGGGAAGGCGCACTGGAATAACCACGTTTTCAAGCTCCTCTTAAAGACTGCCAAAGTTGGGACGTGTCTGATATCTCTGGGAAGTGAGTTCCAGAGTCGGGGGGCCACCACCGAGAAGGCCCTCTCCCTCGTCCCCACCAATCGCGCCTGCGAAAGAGGCAGGAGCATGAGCAGGGCCTCTCCAGATGATCGAAGAGATCGTGTCGGTTCATATACAGAGATGCGGTTAACCCTAGTAGGAAGTACTCCAGCTTTGTTTGATTTTTTTTTATTTTTAGTATTTTTTATTTTAAATATTTTTCATAGAATCATAGAATCAAAGAGTTGGAAGAGACCTCATGGGCCATCCAGTCCAACCCCATTCTGCCAAGAAGCAGGAATATTGCATTCAAATCACCCCTGACAGATGGCCATCCAGCCCCTGTTTAAAAGCTTCCAAAGAAGGAGCCTCCACCACACTCTGGGGCAGAGAGTTCCACTGCTGAACGGCTCTCACAGTCAGGAAGTTCTTCCTCATGTTCAGATGGAATCTCCTTTCTTGTAGTTTGAAGCCATTGCTCCGCATCCTAGTCTCCAAGGAAGCAGAAAACAAGCTTGCTCCCTCCTCCTCCCTGTGGCTTCCTCTCACATATTTATACATAGCTATCATATCGCCTCTCAGCCTTCTCTTCTTCAGGCTAAACATGCCCAGCTCCTTAAGCTGCTCCTCATAGGGCTTGTTCTCTGGACCCTTGATCATTTTATTTAATTTTTTTATTTTTAATATTTTTATTTAATATATTTATATTTTTAATATTTTGCCAGGTTTCTTGGACCATTTTAAATGTACCTTTCAACCATTTATGAAGAAAATTGCATTCCATGATTGAAAAATAACAATGTAGACATTAGGCTTGGGCACGGAATTTAACCATTTTCCATCCGCCAATTCAGCTTGTTCGGCTTGGTCAGATGGCCATAACGACAAGGGCCCAGCCATCAGGTTTTTCAACCATTATGGGCTTATGTGGCAGCCAATAATCTATATTTCCAATGCCGTAGAGCTCTCGGATGTGGCTGTAGGACCCTGGAGACCGGGACAGAAGTGCACAGGAAGAACTAGAGGTCCATACACAGCTTCTGGGAAAACATGCTTGTTTTAAAAATCAAGTCCTCCCAGACCAGATAATAGGTTTCTAATGGGCTAATTAATTTTACAGCCAGTGTTTTTCCCCCATCAAATGCAGAGAGCCTAGTAGCAAATTATTGCCCTTCAGTATTAGGAAAGAGTGATTGTCAGAAAACCAAAGCGGAGTCACTCATACTGACAGCCTTCTTGAGTTATCGTAATGGTTCAAGCTGTGAGAGATACCCTGGATGTGAATAACACCTTAATAGCTAGTGAAGCAAAGAACTTTTAAAACTGGGTCGTTGCAGTTAAGTATATTGGATACTGGTATTTTGTCTCTAATCAGTGACATCCTGTGATTATATATGACAAAATGTGAATGTATGCTATTGCATTACATTCATTTTACTACTCACAACAGAAACAGATAATGAAAACAGTCCAAAAACAACCAAACAAAACAAACAAAGCTGTCTTTCTCTTTAAGGAATATTATCCAGAGGTCAGTCCTGACTCATGGAGCAGAAACATTGTCTTATAATGACCAAAATATACATGTAGAAATAGGGATCCTATATGGAGGAAGGAACTTCATGTATTGTCGAAGGCTGCTCAAACTTCCGTACAGTGGCCCTTATGTCTCATGCCAGGAAGGGAATGCTCAAGATCCTGCAAGGAAGACTCCAGCAATACATGGAGCGAGAGTTGCCAGATGTTCAAGCTGGGTTTAGAAAAGGCAGAGGAACGAGAGACCAGATTGCCAATATCCGGATGCTGGATAATGGAGAAAGGCAGGGAGTTTCAGAAAAACATCTATTTCTGCTTCATTGACTACTCTAAAGCCTTTGACTGTGTGGATCATAATAAATTGTGGCAAGTTCTTGGTGGGATGGGCATCCCAAGCCCCCTTCCCTCTCTCCTGAGGAATCTGTACAAGGACCAAGTAGCAACAGTCAGAACTGACCACGGAACAGGAGACGGGTTCAAGATTGGGAAAGGCGTACGGCAAGGCTGCATCCTCTCACCCAACCTTTTTAACTTGTATGCAGAACACATCATGCGAGGATGTGCGGGGCTGGAGGAATGCAAAGCTGGGGTGAAAATGGCTGGAAGAAACATTAACAACCTCAGATATGCAGATGACACCACTCTGATGGCCGAAAGCGAGGAGGAGCTGAGGAGCCTTCTAATCAAGGTGAAAGAAGAAAGCGCAAAAGTCGGGTTGCAGCTAAACATAAAAAAAAATCAAGATTATGGCAACAAGAATGATTGACAACTGGGAAGTAGAGGGAGAAAATGTGGAGGCCGTGACAGACTTTGTATTTCTAGGCGCAAAGATGACTGCAGATGCAGACTGTGGCCAGGAAATCAGAAGACGCTTACTTCTTGGGAGGAGAGCAAGGACCAATCTCGATAAAATAGTAAAGAGTAGAGACATCACACTGGCAACAAAGATCCGCCTAGTCAAAGCCATGGTCCCACATCCACATTTTTACCTTTTTTCTAAAGGTGAGGAGGGATAAAGATGACCTAATTTCCCTGGTGGGGGGCCACCACCGAGAAGGTCCTGTTCCTCATCCCTGCCAGCATCCCTGTGACAAGGTTGGGGCCAAGAGCAGGGTCTCTCCAGATCATAAACTCCGAGGTGGGACGTAGAAGGAGATACGTTCGGACATGTACACTGGGCCAGAACCGTATATGGTTTTATAGGTCAAGACCAGCACTTTGACTTTTGCTCGGAACTGGATCAACAGCCAGTGGAGCTGACATAATAGGGGGGTGGTATACTCACTGTATGACACTCCCATGATTAGTCTGGCTGCCACCCGTTGGATTAGTTGAAGTTTCCGAACAGTCTTCAAAGGCAACCCCACATAGAGTGCGTTGCAGTAATCTATTCAGGATTCGAGGTTGGATGGTCATTTTTCCAGTGTGCTTTAGTTGTGTATTCCTGCGCAAGAGGGGACTGGAATAGATGAGCCTTATGGTCGCTTCCAAGTCTAATTTTCCATGATGTTCTGTTTCCGCATCTCCATCTTCATCTCCTCTTTCCGCTTGACTCGCTACAGGTTACCATTGCCAGAAGTCTGGACTGAGCACTTGCAGACACTTGCTTTCCCAATTTAGTTGAGGGCCATAGGTTGCCCACCCTTGGCTTCCATTCTCCGGCTCGTACGCACTGCCTCTTTGTCCAAGTCTGCCAATCTTGCAGCAGTGGCTCAATCTCACTGCAGTCCTCTGCCATCATGCAAAAAGGACGGGGGCAATTTCTTCCCTCTATAGTTAGGAAGATAGTTATTATTTGGCTGTCGTGGAGGCTTTCCTTAAGTGTTTATAGATTTCTTTCCCTGCTGGTTCAAATGTACCCACATCATGCATAAACTGAAGTGGATCAGACAAAGAAGCATGGTCACTGATTTTTTTCCCCCCATAGATGTATAAAAATCTCTTGAATCATAGAATCCTAGAGTTGGAAGAGACCTCATGGGCCATCCAGTCCAACCTGTGCCAAGAAGCAGGAAAATTGCATTCAAAGCACCCCTGACAGATGGCCATCCAGCCTCTGTATAAAAGCTTCCAAAGAAGGAGCCTCCACCACACTCCCGGGGCAGAGAGTTCCACTGCTGAACAGCTCTCACAGTCAGGAAGTTCTTCCTAATGTTCAGGTGGAATCTCCTTTCTTGTAGTTTGAAGCCATTGTTCTGTGTCCTAGTCTCCAGGGCAGCAGAAAGGAAGCTTGCTCCCTCCTCCCTGTGACTTCCTCTCACATGTTTATACATGGCTATCATATCTCCTCTCAGCCTTCTTTTCGGCAGGCTAAACATGCCCAGCTCTTTAAGCCGCTCCTCATAGGGCTTGTTCACCAGACCCTTGATTTTTTTAGCCACCCTCCTCTGGACACATTCCAGCTTGTCAACATCTCTCTTGACCGGATGTCTGCCAGTATCAACATTATGTCTGAAGTGAACCCCACACAAATATAAGGCAGATGAGCATCTTTGGCAGCTTAGAAATATCTTCAGGTGGAAATTAAGCCACATTGTCACATTGTCAAGATAAGGTCACTGATTATACCTTATTTTATTTATTTATTTATTTATTTATTTACAGTATTTATATTCCACCCTTCTCACCATGCAGGGAACTCAGGGCAGATCACAATGCACATATACATGGCAAACATTTGATGCCATAGACACACAATGTATATAGAAAGACACACAGAGGCTATTTAACGTTCCAGCTTCATGAGGGTATGCTTTTTGAATTCTGGCCACCGGGGGAGCTGTCGCTTCACCCTCCACTTCAAAGATGGAGTACTTCCTCATTCTTCTGCATGCTGCTGGAAGGTTTTATGGCATTGTAAATTAGTTAAATTCACCTCCCCACATAGGTAAGGGTAAAGGTTGTCCCCTGACATGAAGTCCAGTCGTGTCCTACTCTGGGAGTTGGTACTCATCTCCATTTCTAAACTGAAAAGCTGGCGTTGTCTGCAGACACCTCCAAGGTCATGTGGCTGGCATGACTGCATAGAGTGCTGTTACCTTCTTGTGGGAGCGGTACCTATTGATTTACTCACACTTGCATGTTTTCGAACTGCTAGGTTGGCAGAAGCTGGGGCTAACAATGGGAGCTCATGCTGCTCCCCAGATTTGAACCTGCAACCTTTCGTTCCTCGCATAAGCGGTACCTAAATTTCCTACTTGACAGATGCAACTGACTTTCGGGCTGCAAAGGTGGATAGCAAGCTAGACAAATGGTCGGGAGCTTACTCTGACCCAGGCTGGCTTCAAACTCATGACTTTTCTGTCTTTGAAGGAAAACCATTGAGGCACGGGAAGGAGAAAAAAAAACATTTTTCTATGCAGGAGTCTGGAAAATGGAGCTATTCACAAGTCCAGGGAGTACAAGGAAGACACAAAGTTTGCTTGCCTTATGCACTGCTTTCTTCAATGACTGTGCTGTCATGCACTGGGCCTATAGGAATTGGCTTTTAACAGGACGTGCTCTTTGTGCCCAGCTGGAAGCAGGGGTGCCTCGAGTGAGAGGCCTAAGGATTTTACTATACAAAAGTCTTTAGATGCTTGAAAAGTTTAAGAAAGTCCCTTATTAGTGCTTAGATCTTCAACAAACAATCAAATGCTTCTTAGATCTTTATCAAATCAAACAAATGCTTCCTAACTTGTCTACAATGGACAGGCATCTTGCTTGGAGAAATGTTTCTATCCTTTACGAGGAAAACCCTTTGTTAACCCCTCTCTGCCAATCTGCTTTCTATGCTTCCTGGTGTGGGCTTCACTCCTGGCTCCAATTGCTTCTGGTTACCCCAGTAGACCTACCAGTCAAGGCTCTGTAGATTCTCCAGCTCGAATTCTTTTGGATCTTTTCCACAAAAGATGTGGAGCTGTTTCCCCCGGATGCTGTGAGAAATGAAGCTTGTCTACAGATGGAGATGATCCTCGTTCTGTAGCTAAGCTTTCCACTATGTTGTTGTTCATTCGTTCAGTCGTCTCCGACTCTTCGTGACCTCATGGACCAGCCCACGCCAGAGGTCCCTGTCGGCCGTCACAACCCCCAGCTCCTTCAAGGTCAGTCCAGTCACTTCAAGGATGCCATCCATCCATCTTGCCCTTGGTCGGCCCCTCTTCCTTTTGCCTTCCACTTTCCCCAGCATAATTGTCTTCTCCAGGCTTTGCTGTCTCCTCATGATGTGGCCAAAGTACTTCAACTTTGTCTCTAGTATCCTTCCCTCCAGTGAACAGTCGGGCTTTATTTCCTGGAGGATGGACTGGTTGGATCTTCTCGCAGTCCAAGGCACTCTCAGCACTTTCCTCCAACACCACAGCTCAAAAGCATCGATCTTCCTTCGCTCAGCCTTCCCTAAGGTCCAGCTCTTACATCCGTAGGTTACTACAGGGAATACCATGGCTTTGACTACTAAATGGTTACCTTTCCCTCCCAGAGTCCTGGAAAAAGGGATGGAACCAAAACTTAACAATGATAGACAGGTCATTGGCCCTATAATTGCAAACCAAGGGAAGCCACCTTACTGCAAATGCATGGAACCTTGGAATATATGCAAACACTCAATAGAAAGAAAATGAAGCTGAAGCTCCTGGTACAGCCGTACCGGCACAATGACTAACCTGGCCAAAATGGAAGGGATGTGATGAACAAAGGGGAAACAAGCCATTAGAAATTCATAATCAGCATAGATTTAAAATATGACTGTGGGAACATGGATCTATGGCAGATGGTGTACACACTGGCAAAGCACTGGGGATGTCGACAACGGAGGACAAGCGCAGGGTACAAATGAAGGTTTTGTAGATACAGCTGTCACAGTTTGACTTGGTATTATTTTCCCACCAAATCAGAATGAAGGAATGCAAGAAAATAAATAAGGCTCTAGCTCATATAGCCTGAATCCTATTGTCGGTTCCAACTAGAACAGACTCATTAAATCAGTCGGATTTAGCGATGTGTTGACTCACCATTCAATCATTGATTCTAGTTGGAAATAACTAGTAGGACGCAGGCCATAATGCCCTACTTGATTAGTATACAGTCTAGAATGGTAGTCAATTGATTTTGTCATATTGATTTTGTCAAGTGGGAGTTGTAGTATCTGGGAGTTTGGGAGTTGTAGTTCACCTACATCCAGAGAGCACTGTGGACTCAAACAATGATGGAGCTGGACCAAACTTGGCACAAATACTCTATATGCCCAAATGTGAACACTGGTGGAGTTTGAAGAAACTAGACCTTGACATTTGGGAGTTGTAGTTGCTGGGATTTATAGTTCATCTACAATCAAAGAGGATGCTGAACTCCACCAATGATGGAATTGAACCAAACTTGGCACACAGAACTTCCATGACCAATAGAAAATACTGGAAGGGTTTGGTGGACATTGACCTTCAGTTTGGGAGTTGTAGTTCACCTACATCCAGAGAGCACTGAGGAGTCAAACAATGATAAATCTGGACCAAACTTGGCATGTATCCTCAATGTGCCCAAATGTGAACACTGGTGGAGTTTGAGGAAAATAGACCTTAACATTTGGAAGTATGAGGAGCGGCTTAAAGAGCTGGGCATGTTTAGCCTGAAGAAGAGAAGGATGAAAGGAGATATGATAGCCAAGTATAAATATGTGAGAGGCCTGCATCAATAGGAGCATAGTGTCTAGATCTAGGGAAGTAATGCTACCCCTCTATTCTGCTTTGGTTAGACCACACCTGGAATATTGTGTCCAATTCTGGGCACCACAATTCAAGAGAGATGTTGACAAGCTGGAATGTGTCCAGAGGAGGGCGACTAAAATGATCAAGGGTCTGGAGAACAAGCCCTATGAGGAGCAGCTTAAGGAGCTGGGCATGTTCAGCCTGAAGAAGAGAAGGCTGAGAGGAGATGTGATGAAAGCCATGTATAAATATGTGAGAGGAAGCCACAGGGAGGAGGGAACAAGCTTGTTTACTGCTTCCCTGGAGACTAGGACAAGGAACAATGGCTTCAAACTACAAGAAAGGAAATTCCATCTGAACATGAGGAAGAACTTCCTGACTGTGACATCCGTTCAGCAGTGGAACTCTCTGCCCCGGAGTGTCGTGGAGGCTCCTTCTTTGGAAGCTTTTAAACAGAGGCTGGATGGCCATCTCTCGGGGGTACTTTGAATGCAATATTCCTGCTTCTTGGCAGAATGGGGTTGGACTGGATGGCCCAGGAGGTCTCTTCCAATTCTTTGATTCTATGATTCTAGGAGATTCCATCTGAACATTAGGAAGAACTTCCTGAGTGTGAGAGCTGTTCAGCAGTGGAACTCTCTGCCCCAGAGTGTGGTGGAGGCTCCTTCTTTGGAAGCTTTTAAACAGAGGCTGGATGGCCATATGTCAGGGGTGATTTGAATGCAATATTCCTGCTTCTTGGCAGGTGGTTGGACTGGATGGCCCATGAGGTCTCTTCCAACTCTTTGATTCTATGATTCTAGGATATTCCATCTGAACATTAGAAAGAACTTCCTGTCTGTGAGAGCTGTTCAGCAGTGGAACTCTCTGCCCTGGAGTGTGGTGGAGGCTCCTTCTTTGGAAGCTTTTAAACAGAGGCTGGATGGCCATTTGTCAGGGGTGATTTGAATGCAATATTCCTGCTTCTTGGCAGAATGGGGTTGGACTGGATGGCCCAAGAGGTCTCTTCTAACTCTAGGATTCTATGATTCTAGGAGATTCCATCTGAACATTAGAAAGAACTTCCTGACTGTGAGAGCTGTTCAGCAGTGGAACTCTCCGCCCCGGAATGTGGTGGAGGCTCCTTCTTTGGAAGCTTCTAAACAGAGGCTAGATGGCCATCTCTTGGTGGTGCTTTGAATGCAATTTTCCTTCTTCTTTGCAGAGACTTGGACTGGATAGCCCATGAGGTCTCTTCCAATTCTATGATTCTA
Organism: Anolis sagrei; assembly: GCF_037176765.1. Taxonomy (NCBI): domain Eukaryota; kingdom Metazoa; phylum Chordata; class Lepidosauria; order Squamata; family Anolidae; genus Anolis; species Anolis sagrei. The sequence continues at coordinate 6,323,358 of NC_090030.1, forward strand.
ATAAATATTTCAATATCTCTAAGTAGAAAGAAATAAAAACAAAATTCAGAAACCCCGGTCACATGTATCCCAGTTATTTTGTAATGCATCCAGCAGAGAGAATAGTTAGGAAGAAAAAAAGTAAGTGAGTTAGTGGGGAGAAATATGAAGTATTAGAGATGAAGCCATGGCTAGTATCATTAGGCAGTGACACTTTTAAGATGCTTTTCAAATCAACGGTCCGCAGGCTGCAAGAATGCAGTGAAAAGATAAACTGCCTATCAATGGTCTAGCACCGAGTAGCAAAAAATAATTGACAAGTAATGTGGTAGAGTGGATTATAAATAGCAGGAGGTGTGTGCGCAAACACAGAATGATTCCTGCTATGGGCAAAGAAGACATTAAGAGCACAAAAGAACAAAGCCATTGTTACGAGCCCTGCAAGATGGAGGGCTGGGCTTATTGACCAACAACAGGCGCAGAATCTGGCATTATCCCAAGAAGATCCCTACTGGCTTGCATTTTCTCTGCTTTTCTCTCTTTCACCCCTGCCAATCTATCCATGGGAAGGTTTTACAAAGCAGGATTCATGTTTCAAAAATTAGGTGAAAATAAAATATTATTCCCCCTATACAAACACACACACCAAAAATATACTCAAACAACCCCAAAATAGAAACTTAATAAGTTTAGTGAAGGGTGAATCATTATTCCAAGAATGACAATTCTTCATTGTGGGAGTTGGTGCAGCTCTGTGTGCCTTACTCTTTTCCTACAGCTTTATGCCCAGTGCCATGGCTATTTATGCCAGAGGGCACGGAGAGAGAAGGCAACATCTGCTTCCAGTTTGCAGTTAATTGACAAAATCGGAATGTGCATCTGTACTGTCAAATTAATGCAGTTTGGCATCACTTTAACTGCCATTACTCAATACTACAGAATTATGGGAGCTGCCATTTTACAAAGTCTTTAGCCTTTGCTGCCCAAGAGTGTTGGCATCTCACTACACTACAACTCCCAGGATTGCATAGTATTGAGCCATGGCAGTTAAAGTGGTAACAAACTGCATTATTTGGACAATGCAGATGCGTTTCTCAATTACATCTCCCAAATGTCAAGGTCTATTTTCCACAAACTTCACCAGTGTTCACATTTGGGTATATTGAGTATTCATTCCAAGTTTGGTCCAGATCCATTATTGTTTGAGTCCACAATGCTCTCTGGATATAGGTGAACTACAACTCCAAAACAACCTGGGGATCACAACCAGATACAGTGAAGACATCTGCCCCTGCGCTGTGCTACTCTGCTGCTGAGTATGCATGCCCAGTGTGGAACACATCTCACCATACTAAAACAGTGGATGTGGCTCTTAATGAGACATGCCGCATTATCACGGGGTGTCTGTGCCCTACACCACTGGAGAAATTACACTGCTTAGCCGGTATTGCACCACCAGACATCCGCCGGGAAGTAGCAGCCAATAGTGAAAGGACCAAGGCAGAGACATCTCCAGCTCATCCCCTGTCTGGGTATCAGCCAGCACGCCAATGACTTAAATCTAGATATAGTTTTCTAAGATCTACAGAGACACTCGCTGGAACACCTCAGCAAGTGAGAGTCCAAAAGTGGCAGGCTCAAACCCAGTACCTCAACCAATGGCTGATACCAAATGAGAGACTCCCTCCTGGGCACACAGAAGACTGGGCGACTTGGAAGGTGCTGAACAGACTGCGCTCTGGCACCACAAGATGCAGAGCCAACCTTCAGAAATGGGGCTACAAAGTAGAATCCTCGACATGCAAGTGTGGAGAAGAGCAAACCACAGACCACCTGCTGCAATGCAACCTGAGCCCTGCCACATGCACAATGGAGGACCTTCTTGCAGCGACACCGGAAGCACTCCAAGTGGCCAGATGCTGGTCAAAGGACATTTAACCAGCTACAAAACTCACAAGTTGTGTATTTTTCTGTTTGTTTGCTTTGTTCTGTTAGAAATGTAATATAATGGACTGGCTGCTCTGACACGACAAATAACATAAACTCCAAAACTCAAGGTCAATGCCCACCAAACCCTTCCAGTATTTTCTGTTGTTCATGGGAGTTCTGTGTGCCAAGATTGGTTCAATTCCATCATTGGTGGAGTTCACAATCCTCTTTGATTGTAGGTGAACTATTAATCCCAGCAACTTCAATTCTCAAATGTCAAGATCTATTTTCCCCAAACTCCACTAGTATTCACATTTGGGCATATTGAGTATCCACACCAAGTTTGGTCCAGATCCATCATTGTTTAAGTCCACAGTACTCTCTGGATGTAGGTGAACTACAACTCCCAAACTCAAGGTCAATGCCCACCAAGCTCTTCCAGTGTTTTCTGTTGGTCATGGGAGTTCTGTGTGCCAAGTTAAGTCCAGTTCCATCATTGGTGGGGTTCCAATGCCCTCACTGCAGGAGAAGATGCAAGTCAAGAATAGGGCTCCACAGTCACCTACGTACCCACCGCCAGGACACTGAACTTGGAGGACAATCTTACTTGGACAACGAGGGATCGCCTAACTAAGTAAATAATCACATTCGTGGTTTTTGTTATATATGTTATAATGAATTCAAGAACATTCCCCATTGTCCCCTTGTTGGCACGACAGCCTTCTTAAGATGCAGAGTGATTAATGCTTTTGCAACGGGACAGACACAGTAGGCCTGTTTGTTCCATAATTGGTTTACTATTTGTGGGGGCCCGTTTGCAAAGATTGCATTTTGAAAGAAGCATAAATTATCCCCAGTCAAAAAGAGACACCAAACTTGAGTTTACAATAAAATGCCCTTAAGTTCTCTTCCCCCCCCCCCTTTTAATGAAGCATTTAATGAGGAGGGGAAGAGTTGTATATTTTCTGCCCCAGCATGCTGCCAACATTGTTCTTCACACACAAAGCAATATACCATACAATTATATAAAAATAATGCATAATTGCCTTGCATACAGCACTATCGAAATCTATCAGGACTTGCTCCCCTGCTGTGCAAATATTACTGCCCTCTCCTTGAACAAAAGATCCTGGGGAGATTTTGACTCTCCTCCCCATCTTAAGTAAAGTCCTTGAAATCTCCAGAGTGATTAGAACCTATGAAAATCAAACAAGCTTTTATGGATTTATTGCCATTTTGATTATGACTTCCCCTCTCCCTGGGGAGGAAAAAAAGACAATATTTCATATAGTCCACAATGAACACAATGCCATGTTACCCTAGGGATGGAGAGAAGAAATAATGGGGAGAAGAATGAAATGATTACACTCCTTTTTCCAACAGCAACTATGTTATAGTAGGTAATTCAAACTACACATTCCTACAGGTACCGAGAGGAGAAAAAATATAGAAAGTAGCAACATCCCAAACTGACATACTACAATGAGAGTGGAATAAAACCATGTTGTTGTTTTTCCATTGCTACTTCTGACTCTTCATGACCTCATGGACCAGCCCACGCCAGAGCTCCCTGCCAGGCATGGCCACCCCCAGCTCCATCAAAGTCAAGCCAGTCATTTCAAGGATACCATCCATCCATCCATCTTTCCCTTGGTGAGCCCCTCTTCCTTTTTCCTTCCATTTTCCCCTGCATCATTGTCTTCTCATCATTGTCTTCTCATCATCTCACCACACTAAAACAGTGGATGTGGCTCTTAATGAGACATGCTGCATTATCACGGGATGTCTGCGCCCTACACCACTGGAGAAATTACACTGCTTAGCCGGTATTGCACCACCTGACATCCGCCGGGCAGTGGCAGCCAATAGTGAAAGGACCAAGGCAGAGACATCTCCAGCTCATCCCTTGTTTGGGTATCAGCCAGCACGTCAACGACTTAAATCAAGACATCGTTTTCTTAGATCTACAGAGCCACTCGCTGGAACACCTCAGCAAGCAAGAGTTCAAAAGTGGCAGGCTCAAACCCAGCACCTCAATCCGTGGGTGATACCAGATGAGAGACTCCCCCCTGGGCACACAGAAGACTGGGCGACTTGGAAGGCGCTGAACAGACTGCGCGCTGGCACCATGAGATGCAGAGCCAATCTTAAGAAATGGGGCTACAGGGTGGAATCCACGGCATGCGAGTGCGGAGAAGAGCAAACCACTGACCACCTGCTGCAATGCACCCTGAGCCCTGCCCCATGCACAATGGAGGACCTTCTTGCAGCAACACCAGAGGCACTCCAAGTGGCCAGATACTGGTCAAAGGACATTTAATCCACTTCCAAGTTTGCAAAATCTGTGTTTTTTAAAAATCTGTTTGTTTGTTTTGCTGTTAGAAATGTAATACAATGTTCTGGTTGCAGATGACACGATAAATATAAATATTGTCTTCTCCAAGCTTTCCTGTCTTCTCATTATGTGACCAAAGGACTTCATGCTTGCCTCTACTATCCTTCCCTCCAGTGAGCAGTCAGGCTTTATTTCCTGAAGTATAGACTGGTTGGGTCTTCTTGCAGTCCAAGGCACGCTCAGAATTTTCCTCCTGCACCACAGTTCAAAAGCATATCTCTTCCTTTGTTCAGCCTTCCTTACGGTCCAGCTCTCACACCCATAGGTTACTATGGGGAATACCATTGCTTTAACTATGTGGATCTTCATTGCCATTGTGATGTCTCTACTCTTCACTATCTTATCGAGATGGGTCCTTGCTCTCTTCCCAAGAAGGAAACATTTTTTGATTTCCTGGCTGCAGTCTGCGTCTGCAGTAATCTTTGCACTGAGAAATACAAAGTCTGTCACCATCTCCACATTTTTTCTCTCTGTTTGCCAGTTATCAATCAGTCTTGCTGCCATATTCTTGGTTTTTGTGATATTTAACTGCAACCAGGCTTTTGCACTTTCTTCTTTCACCTTGGTTAGAAGGCTCCTCAGTTGCTCCTCACTTTTGGCCATCAAAGTGGTATCATCTGCATATCTAAGGTTGTTAATGTTTCTTCCAGTAATTTTAACTCCAACCTTAGATTTGTTAAGCCCCACACGTTACATGATGTGTTCTGCATACAAGTTGAACAGGTTGGGTGAAAGTAGGCAGCCCTGCCATACTCCTTTCCCAATCTTGAACCACTTTGTTAGATGCTTTGAAACTGTGGTGCTGGAGGAAAATTCTGAGTGCCTTGGACCACAAGAAGATCCAACCAGTCCATCCTCCAGGAAATAAAGCCCGACCACTCACTGAAGGGAAGGATATTAGAGGCAAAGATGAAATACTTTGGCCACATAATGAGAAGACAGGGATACTCGGAGAAGAGAATGATGCTGGGGAAAATGGAAGGGAAAGGGAAGAGGGGCCAACCAAGGGCAAGATGGATGGATGGCATCCTTGAAATGACTGGCTTGACCTTGAAGGATCTGCGGATGACCACAGCTGACAGGGAGCTCTGGCCTGGGCTGGTCCATGAGGTCACGAAGAGTTGAAAATGACTGAACAAATAAACAACAACAAACATGACAAACCTATCATGAAATTTTCTTGGAAAGATATGTTCCGAGAAGGCTTGCCTTTGCTTTCCCTTAAGGCTGAAAGTGTATGATTTGCCCATGCTCACCCAGTGGGAATTCAAACTCTGGCCCACGGAGTTACAGTCAAACACTTTCGAACGATGAAAGATAATTTGTCTTTGAATTCGATGAAGAAAAAGCCGCTCGACGAAACCACACACTCCACAGAAATATTGTGCTGTGCCTACAAGTGGTATATCTGTTTGTTCATCACCTCTCAACTTCCCCAGTTCCTGAAGTGAGGCACTTGCAATAAAGCCAGATAAAACAATACTCTTTAAAAATGAATAATACAGTTTTTAAAAGCAAGCACGAAACGATCACAGCACATCAAAAGTTCAAACGGAGAGACATGGGTATATGAAATGTTTCTCCATTATAGATGAATAAAACGTGGATGGGTAATACATACCACGCTCCCCAGAAGGAGGAGGGAAGAGGCATCCAGGCAGTACCTGGCCCAGCCATCTGCAGATTGAAATGAGATAATGAGATCTTAGAGCAGTGTTTCTCAACCTTCCTAATGCTGTGACCCCTGGTGGGGTTGGGGAGATTTTGACATTTGGGAGTTGTAGTTGCTGAGATTTATAGTTGACCTACCATCAAAGAGCATTCTGAACTCCACCAACAATGAAATCAAACCAAACTTGGCATACAAAATTCCCATTACCAACAGAAAATACTAGAAGGATTTGGTGGGCATTGACCTTGAGTTTTGGAGTTGTAGTTCACCGACATTCAGAGAGGACGGTGGAGTCAAACAATGATGGCTCTGGACCAAACTTGGCACAAATACTCAATATGCTCAAATGTGAACACTAGTGGAGTTTAGGGAAAGTAGACCTTGACATTTGGGAGTTTAGTTGCTGGGATGTATAGTTCACCTACATTCAAAGAGCATCCAGAACCTCACCAACGATAGAATTTGGCCAATCTTCCCACACAGAACCATGATGATCAACAGAAAATACTGTGTTTTCTAATGGTCTTTGGCAACCCTTCTGACACCCCTCTGAGGGAATCCAGTTGCTGAGGGTTTCCTCAGGGGTCCCAACCCCCAGATTGAGAAACGCTGCTGTAGTGTTTACATGGGATAGATCAATTTCATTTTTAGGTTCAGAGGATTGTTGCCTGTCCTAACCCAGCTGTTTTGTTTGCTCATAGTGACTTCAGCAGAGGCTCATGGAGTGTGGTAGAGGCTCCTTCTCTGGAAGCTTTTAAACAGAGGCTGGGTGGCCATCTGTCGGGGGTGCTTTGCAATTTTCCTGCATCTTGGCAAGGGGTTGGACTGGATGGCCCATGAAGTCTCTTCCAGCTCTATGATTCTATGATTCTATGAAATAATATGCAAAGAAGCCACCTGTTCTGGTACGGCCGTACCAGGAGCTCCAACCTCACTTTCCATTTGTTGAGTGTTGCATGTATTTTGGGGCTCTGTGCATTTGCAGTTAGCTGGCTTTCCTTAATTTGCATTTATTGGATCTATGACCTGTCAATTATCATTAGGTTCCCTAGTCCCGCCCCCCTTTTTTGGGTTTTGGAGGGAACAGGAGCCATTTTGGGTCAGTCCACACAGAGAAGTCTTTCATACAGGACATAAAACCAGGAGCTCCTGTAGAAAGCTTCGTCGTTTACAGCGTGGGCGGGGAAGATACAGCCCCATAGCTTGGCCAGGGAGATACAGTCTCAGCACAGCTCCTTTGCTGAGGATTTTACAGCCTTACAGCTCCTTTGCTGAGGGAATCCAGTCGCACAGCGCTTCAGCCAGCCATCACTGAAACCTGAACACCTTCTTTTCCCCTGGAAGTCTACAAAGGACTCTGTATGGTAAGGGCCACTCACGGCAGCCAGAAGCAGTTGGTACCGGGTGTAGGGGCTCCACGCCAACAGAGGCAAAGATAGACTGCCCAGATAAGAGGTTAAGGATTTCCCCATTAGTCAAAATACAGTCATGAAGATAGTGCCTGTTCCCTGTGGACAAGATTGAGAGAGCCAATAGACTATTAAGAAAGCCTTGAAGTACCTGTTTGATTTCAATAATAAAGAACTTTGTTGAACCTTTAAGCAATCTAAAGACTCTGTTTAAGGAAATCCAAAGGCCTTTAATCTGAGGCAGCCCCGGCGTCCCGTTGGGCACACAGAATTTATGTCCTGTCTGCAGTCTTATGCACAGCACACCACCACTTTCCCAGAACTACACCTCCAGGAAAGTGAACTGGAATGCAGTATGAACTTCAAAAAACATAATTACGTATTACAGTAAAATTAGACATGACCACAAAATTAATTGTGCTTGGATGATTATATTTAATTGATCAAAGTGCATTGAAGTTGTGTTGAGTATCAACATATATTTATTAAAATAGTTCTGCCAAAAGAAATTGAAAAACTTTGATTGATGTTTGGAAGCAAAACTATGGTTGCCATAACAATATTCCTATCTCTCCTTTTGCAATCAACAGACCTCCAATTGTTTCCACCACTCTGTGATCAGACCTTTAAGCTTAGGGGTTAAATGCAATACTATTTGTCCATTACTGCTTGTTATTAGTAATAATACTAATAGGATACCAAAGGTGAAAATTCTGCCTATTTTACTCTATTACCATGACAATTACATATTTTAAATATAATACTTGGACTGTTGCTAAACAGGCATTGATTCTGGCACAATTATGTTGCGAAATCTTCAAAACGTAAGCAGGGAAAGCACACAGAGGCAATCTGCCACTCAGCGAGGAGCTTTTGTTTAGAGAAATGATGGTTCAAGGGAGATCAGTAAATCCAAACACTTCTGCAGAAGTTCAGATGTTAAGGACAGCCAGTATTACGAATGAAATGGTTCTGTAATATGGAGTGGGTAATGTTTCACTGAAGAGCTGAGCTATTATCACCAGCAGAATTACATGGTATAGTTCCCACTGGACTGGGTCACTTCGGAGATCAGAGTTGAAATGCCCCTCGCAGACATATTAAAAGCAAGCAAACAAAACAAAACACTTGCCAGGACATAGTAAAACAGTGCCGCAAGGAAAGGCTTTTGCATCTTGCATGCTTCCTAGTCTGGTGGGGTTTCAATCCTCAGGGAGTTAGCTTGCTTGTTTGCATCATTATCGTCATCATCAAAAGTAAAGGTTTTCCCCTGACATTAAATCCAGTTATGTCCGGCTCCGGGGGTGGTGCTCATCTCCATCTCTAAGCCGAAGAGCCGGCCATAGACACCTCCAAGATCATGTGGCTGGCATGACTGCATGGAATGTTGTTACCTTCCCACCAGAATGATACCTATTGATCTACTCATGTTTGCATGTTTTTGAACTGCTAGGCTAGCAGAAGCTGGGCCTAACAGCAGGAGCTCACCCCACTCCCCAAATTTGAACCTGAGACCTTTCAGTCAGCAAGATCAGCAGCTCAGCAGTTTAACTCACTGTGCTACTGGGAGCTTTGTATAATGACAATGGTCATGGGAGTCCTATGTGCCACGTTTGGTTCAGTTCCATCATTGGTGGAGTTCGGAATGCTCTTTGATTGCAGGTGAACTATAAATCCCAGTACCTCCAATGGCTATAAATCAAGATGACTTCCCCCCAAACCACTCCACTATTTTTCTTATGTCATTGGGGTTCTGTATGCCAAATGTGGTCCAGATCCATTGTGAGTGGTGGCCAGAGGTGGCCCTAGGTAATTTTCAACTGTAAGCAAACAGTATTTTGGTGCCCCCATCCCCCCAGCCAATCATTGATATATATTTCCTGTTTGTCATGGGAGTTCTGTGTGCCCTATTTGTTTCAATTCCATCATTGGTGGAGTTCAGAATGCTCTTTGATTTTAGGTGAACTATACATCCCAGTAACTACAACTCGCATATGTCAAGGTCTATTTTCCCCCAAGAGAGCCTCAAGAGCGCCCCTGGGCAAAATCAACTATACTGCAAATGCTTACTTTGCGTAATGGTTGAGCCGCCCCTGGGGGTGGCCACAGTGCTCTGACTTGATACAGGGTGAACTACAGTTTCCATCATGTGGAGTCAATCCCCCAAACTTCTCGAGTTGCTGATTAATTCTGCTCTGTTTATTGTGCAGACAGAGTTGAAAAAAGTAGAAAAGGGCTAAGGGAGAGGCAGTGGGTGGGATCATGCAAATTCCACACCAATGGAGAGAGTAAGGAACACTGGGATGTCTAATTGGTGGAGGAAACACATAAAATCTAGAATGAAAGCTTAATTGGGTGGTAGGCAGTAAGGTGTTTAGGGAGAACATTGGCAGGGGTTAGGCTACTTGTTCATGGTGCTCGCTAGAACCCGAAATGTCATTGAAGGGAGGGCTTTGGGTGGCTCCTCAGCACTGTGGGTTAAATCAATTTGTGGAAGTTGGAGCCAGCCTGGGGAAGTGGGCATCCCAGCCACATACACCCATAGGTAGGTAGGTAGGTAGATAGATAGACAGATAGATAGATAGTAGGCTTGGGCGGTTTCGTTCATTAATTTCGTAATTCGTTATTAATTCGTATTTAAATTAGCTTACGATCCAATATTGAGCCATGCAGGATTACTGTGAGGAGTAATTAAAAATCAAAACAATTTTTCCAATTTATTTCGTATTGTTTCGTAATTGTTTTGTAATTGTTTCAAAATTGTTTCGTAATTATTTCCGTATGTCTGGTGCAAGTTTTATAGTTGTTGTTTGTTTTATCAGTGATAAAAAAAATAAATTATCACACCAACAGTCAACAACAGAGGGAGAGGGAAGTTCCCCCTGTCCCATTTGGAGGGTTTTTTTTAGCATATTGCGCAATTGCGTCCGCCATTAACAAATCGATTCGTAATTTTACGAAATTTCGTATATTTCGAACTTTTTAAAGGAAAATTTTGGAATTCTTTAAAAAAACGAAACGCAAGGGCCCCCTAAAAACGAAACGAGTTTAGAACCAAATTTTTCCATGGTTGTTGTGTTGTTCATTCGTTCAGTCGTCTCCGACTCTTCGTGACCTCATGGACCAGCCCACGCCAGCGCTCCCTGTCGGCCGTCACAACCCCCAACTCCTTCAAGGTCATTCCAGTCACTTCAAGGATGCCATCCATCCATCTTGCCCTTGGTCGGCCCCTCTTCCTTTTGCCTTCCACTTTCCCCAGCATAATTGTCTTCTCTAGGCTTTCCTGTCTCCTCATGATGTGGCCAAAGTACTTCAACTTTGTCTCTAGTATCCTTCCCTCCAGTGAGCAGCCGGGCTTTATTTCCTGGAGGATGGACTGGTTGGATCTTCTCGCAGTCCAAGGCACTCTCAGAACTTTCCTCCAGCACCATAGTTCAAAAGCATCTATCTTCCTTCGCTCAGCCTTCCCTAAGGTCCAGCTCTCACATCCGTAGGTGACTACAGGGAATACCATGGCTTGGACTAGGCAATGGATCTTTGTTGCCAGTCTGATGTCTCTACTCTTTACTATTTTATCGAGACTGGACATTGCTCTCCTCCCAAGAAGTAAGCGTCTTCTGATTTCCTGGCTACAGTCTGCATCTGCAGTAATCTTTGCGCCTAGAAATACAAAGTCTGTCACGGCCTCCACATTTTCTCCCTCTATTTTCCAGTTGTCAATCATTTTCTGTGGTTACCCAAGCCTAATAGATAGAGATATGGAGCCTCCGGTGGCGCAGTGGGTTAAACCACTTAACTGCTGAGCTTGTCGACCAAAAGGTCACAGGTTTGAATCCGGGGAGTGGCGTGAGCTTCTGCTGTCAGCCCCAGCTTCTGCCCAACCTAGCAGTTTGAAAACATGCAAATGTGAGTAGATCAATAGGTATCACTGCGGTGAAAAAGTAACGGCGCTCCATGCAGTCATGCCAGCCACATGACCTCGGAGGTGTCTACGGACAAGGCTGGCTCTTCGGCTTAGAAATGGAGATGAGCACCAACACCCAGAGTTGGACACGACTGGACTTAATGTCAGGGGGAAACCTTTACCTTTACATAGAAGATAGGTATATAGAATATATAAGAATATGTATGTGTGTTTGAACTTTTGTGAAGAAATAGACCTGATTTGATTTGATTGTACTGTTCATGTATTCTTATGGTTATATTTTACCTCAAGTAAGAAGAAAGAGTTGGTAACCCACTTAAGGCAACTGAGAGACTTCATTGATAAATACATTCATACGATCCTCCTCCCATCTCATATCCCATGTACTTAACCACTCTGATAGACCCCTTTGCACAGAATACAAATCCCTGTATTCATTCTGAATTGCATCAAAGCTTGCATCAAACACTTTCGACTTTGCTTTGCTTTCAAATATGGGCAGAAATTGATAACTATTGCGCCCAAAAGTCCAAGGTGCAAACAATGAATGGTACCTATCAGACAATTATTTTCGAGATACATAGTAAAAGAGATTTAAAAAATCAATGTCTTTTTTCTCTCCTAGTACCGTCTCATAATGTCAAGGGTCAGGTGCTCATCGTAGTTCATTAGATATAGATCGCAGCATACCGTGATGTATTTATCTTTTAAAAGTAATACCCTTTTGATTATGTGCCAAGGATAAAATCTTATCTTTGTCTTGGGGAGCGGGAGAGGAATGGTGACTTCTTTACGAGCCCCTTGAACCTTGGCAGTAGTTCACCCAATTACCTGATGGTGATTAAGAGGGTTCGCTCTCTTGGAGGCCTGTACCACGGATGTGACTCAGAGTCATAACTTGCAAATATTTAATAGAGCCATTCCCCTGCACATACAGCAATCGTTTGGAAGTTCGGCAGTTTCACCCAGGATGTTTGGCTACGGCTGCTCACTCCTGGTTCCTTGTAAGAAGATTTCCCAAGAGAGAATGACTGCATTGAAAAAGACCCGTCATCTGTCTCACGGCACAGTGACAACACAGACTAGTCTGCAGCTGATGATGAAGACCTTTTTTTTTTGGTAGCATTTGACACAGAATTAGAATAATCAATTAAATAATCAACTAAAAAGGTACCCTTGATTAACATGCCAGCCTTCAGAAACGCTTCCAGGAGGGTGCACAATAAAATCCACGAAGTTCATGTCATAACAAAGCGAAAATGTTAAGTGGTTAGGAAGCTGGAGAGCTGGCATAACTACCGCTCATGCATGCAAATAGACCCACACAAGGGTTGATGTGGGTTTTTCGAGCTGTGTGGCCATGTTATAGACGCATTCTCTGCTGACGTTTCGCCTGCATCTCTGGCAGGCATCCTCAGAGGTTGTGAGGTGTGTTGGAAACTAGGAAAATTGGGTTGATATATCTGTGGAAAGTCCAGGGTGGGAGAAAGAACTCTTGTCTGTTGGAGGTAGGTATTTATTCATCGTGTCAAGAGCGAACCAAACAGTTGTACTGCATATAATAAAAAAAACACAAAGTTTGCAAACTTGGCATTATATTAAATGTCCTTGGACCAGTAGCTGGCCACTTAGAGTGCCTCTGATGTTGCTGCAAGGAGGTCCTCCATTGTGCATGTGGCAGGGCTCAGGTTGCATTTATAGGTGGTCTGTGGTTTGCTCTTCTCTGCACTCTCCCATTTCTTAAAGTTGGCTCTGCATCTTGTGGTGCCAGAGTGCAGTCTGTTCAGCACCTTCCAAGTTGCCCAGTTTTCTGTGTGCCCGGGGGGGGGGGGAGTCTCTCATTTGGTATCAGCCATGGATTGAGGTTCCTGGCTTGAGCCTGCCACTTTTGGACTCTTGCTTGCTGAGATGTTCCAGCGAGTGTCATTGTAGATTTTAGAAAACTATTTCTTGATTTAAGTCGTTGGCGTGCTAGCTAATATCCAAACATGGGATGAGCTGGAGTGTCACTGCCTTGGTCCTTTCACTATTGGTTGCTACTTCCCAGCAGATGTCAGGTGGTGCAATACAGGATAAACAGTGTAATTTCTGCAGTGGTATAGGGTGCAGGTAGGTGCAAATGTTTCAGTTGGCCACCTTGATTAGCATTTGATGTCCTGGATCAACCACTCTAACAACCACCATGTCAGGCTACACAGAGAAGCCATTGAAATCCACAAGCATGTGGACAATTTCAACAGAAAGGAAGAAACCATGGAAATGAAGAAAATCCAATGAGGTTTTGGCCTCTGTATCCCAGCTTATTTTATTGCAAATAAAAGTCCGTAACTATTGTTTCCTTTTTTTTTCCATATAGATTGTCGTGATGTAAAATGTGGTTCAGATTTTCAACTTCGGGGGTGCCACAGATACATAGTCTTTCTTCATGTGGGATATGATTGAATCTGCCATGTACCAGTATTTTTTTGGCTGCCTGTATTTTTTTAACAATAAATAAAGAACAAAACTCAAACACAGGGGAACTTCAGACAAGATACAATCAGGAACAGCTAATCACCTATCAACAAAGGATTCCACCAGGCAGGAACAAGTCACACCTAAAAACTGTCAGGCCATTCAATGTGAATCAAGCTGGCCAATTGCAATATTCACACTTGTGTCCAACAGACAAGAGTTCTTTCTCCCACCCTGGACTTTCCACAGATATATAAACTCAATTTTCCTAGTTTCCAAGCTGTTTAACTCTGGAGGAGTTATTGTTATTACGTGCTCCCAAAGGTAACAAAAATTATGAAAGAATGGATGTACCAAAGAAAAACAGTTCCATGTGCAACTCTGGTGTCCATTCATGTAACCAATTCTGGAAAAGAAGCCGAAAAGACTGCATACATGGGAGACTTGTTGAGACTAAGAACAAACTGATCTATCAGCCATTAGACCCAAGTCACTTCAATGGGACTCTTCAGCATCTCCTTGCTGTCAGTGTTAGACCAGTGTTTCTCAACCTGGGGGTCGGGACTCCTGGGGGGGTTGCGAAGTGGTGTCAGAGGGGTCGCCAAAAACCATCAGAAAACACAGTATTTTCTGTTGGTCATGGGGGTTCTGTGTGGGAGGTTTGGCCCAATTCTATCATTGGTGGGGTTCAGAACGCTCCTTGATTGTAGGTGAACTATAAATCCCAGCAAGTACAACTCCCAAATGTCAAAGTCTATTTTCCCCAAACCCCATCAATGTTCACATTTGGGCATACTGAGTATCTGTGCCAAGTTTGGTCCAGATCCATCATTGTTTGAGCCCACACTGCTCTCTGGATGTAGGCAAACTACAACCCCCAAACTCAAGGTCAATGTCCACCAAACTCTTCCAGTATTTTCTGTTGATCATGGGAGTTCTCTATGCCAACTTTGGTTCAATTCCATTGTTGGTGGGGTTCAGAATGCTCTTTGTTTACATGTTAACTATAAATCCCAACAACTACAACTCCCAAATGACAAAATCAATCCCCCCCCCCCCACCAACCCCACCAGTATTCAAATTTGGGCATGTGGGGTATTTGTGCCAAATTTGCTCCAGTGAGTGAAAATACATCCTGCAGATCATTATTTGCATGGCAGTTCATAATATTAGGGTTATGGTTGGGGGTCACCACAACATGAGGAACTGTATTAAGCGGTCGCGGCATTCGGAAGGTTGAGAACCACCACTGGCTTAGACCTTTTGGCTCTTTGCACCTTATCAAATTATGCCAGAAAGGATCCAATATCAAAGTCAAAATCTGAAAAGGAGTGATTAGAATAAGCTACTGAAGTTTTAAAGAAATCAATCCACAGTTTTATTCACCACAATATAGAACCATGTCTAATTAATTTTTTATTAAAACCATTTCATGTAACAAGAGAGCAAGCAAGCAGGCAGGCAAGCAAAGCCTCATCTGTCTCCTTGCAGCTTGGGTGATCAGTAACAATAATGTGTGAAATGAATTATTTACTAAGTAGATAATGCTGAGGAATCCATGTGTAGTGGCAACTCTGGGTGTATTGAGTCTTCTGTGCTATCTTTTAACATGCTTATCTGCAAGGAAGCCGCATGCAAGGGCTGGTGGACATTAAAGAGTTTTCTCCAGCACATTTATCATTTTATTTCAAACACTAACCCGTGGAACAGACCAGATTTCACACTTCTCCACATCTTTGTATTTATGGTGCTATGAGATGGTCAAAGGGCTGCCTGTAAATAACTCTCTCTTTTTCTCTTACTGCTCAAAGGGCTAGAAAACCCGACTATTGTACACTCTCTCCAAATGCATCCTTCAATTCCCCTGATATCAGTGGAATGTGATGGAATTTCATCCCTCCTAGAGTCATTTGTATCAGGCTCTTTGGGCTTGTGTGGGCCAATGTATTATCAAAGGCTTTCATGGCCAGAATCACTAGATTGTTGTAGGTTTTTCAGGCTGTGTGGCCATGTTCTAGAAGCATTCTCTCCTGACATTTCACCTGCATCTATGGCAGGCATCCTCAGAGGTTGGGTTAAACCGCTGAGCTGCTAAATTTGTTTACTCACATGTACAGAGGATCCAACAACTTGAGGACCATATTAAGACCCTTAAGAACATTCAGGAACTCGCGCTGTTCTTGGACACCACACAGCACACTGTCCTAAACATGCAACCCACATCACACCAACATTATTGGGAGATCACCCCGGTGGCGCAGTGGGTTAAAGCCTGTGCTGGCAGGACTGAAGACCGACAGGTCGCAGGTTCAAATCCCGGGAGAGGCGGATGAGCTCCCTCTATCGGCTCCAGCTCCTCATGCGGGGACATGAGAGAAGCCTCCCACAAGGATGATAAAACATCAGAAATCATCCGGGCGTCCCCTGGGCAACGTCCTTGCAGACGGCCAATTCTCTCACAACAGGAGCGGTTGCTCCTGACACGACAAAAAAAAAAAAAACAAAACCTCAGATATGGACAACCCTCATGCATGGAGGAATGTCACCCTTACAAAGAGAAATAGGACCAGGGAGCCTCCTCGGGGGGGGGGGGCATGAGGGGGTGTCACAGGGATCTCCAAAGACCATCAGAAACACAGTATTTTCTTTTAGTCACAGGGGTTCTGTGTGGGAAGTTTGGCCCAATTCTATCATTGGTGGGGTTCAGAATGCTCTTTGATTGTAGGTGAACTATAAATCCCAGCAGCTACGACTCCCAAATGTCAAGGCCTATTTTCCCCAAACTCCACCAGTGTTCACATTTGGGCATATTCAGTATCCATGCCAAGTTTAGTCCAGATCCAGCATTGCTTCTACTCTTTTGGTGTAGATGAGCTACAACTCCAAAACTCAAGGTCAATGCCTACCAAACTCTTCCAGTATTTTCTGTTGGTCATGGGAGTTCTGTGTGCCAAGTTTGGATCAATTCCATTGTTGTTGGAATACAGAATGCTCTTTGATTGTGGGTGAACTATAAATCCCAGCAACCAGAACTCCCAAATGACAAAATCAGTCTCCCCAACCCCACCACTATTCAAATTTGGAAGTATCGGGAATTTGTGCAAAATCTGGTCCAGTTTATGAAAATACATCCTGCATATCAGATATTTACATTATGATTCATAACAGTAGCAAAATTACAATTATGAAGTAGCAATGAAAATACTTTTATGGTTGGGGATCACCACGACATGAGGAACTGCATTAAGGAGTCATGGCATTAGGAAGGTTGAGAAACACTGCCTTAAATCTTCAGATCCCTAAGGAAAACATGGAACCTTCTTTGTTCTAGGCATTTTTCTGTGTAAGATCCAAAATCTGATAATATTGTTGGGCTATCGAAATACATATGGGGGTGCTGAATTAAACCATTATTAGGGATTTGTGTTATCATCTTAGAATTGCTAACAGATATATGTTGAAAAGTATTAAATCCTCTTTCCACTTGAAGAGTTCCTTGTCACATCTTCATTTGTCATGACCTGCATGGTGCTGGATTTCTTTGGTTCCTCTCTTTTTAAAGCGAACTCCTAAGAAAATAGGAGACAATTATAATGCAGTCTGCCACCAACTCCAACCATGTACAATTTAATTGCCACACAGCTTAAATATTGTTTTAAATGATGTGTCCAAACTCACTGGACCATCTCTGGTCAAATAACAGCCATGATAAAAGGAAAGAATTGGGCAAAATATAGTGAGTAGTTATGAGAAACAGCAGATTGATGTCTGGTTACAATATTTTACTTTATATATTGTCCATGAAAATAAATGCAGAATTTCATAGGGAAAGCCATAAGAGTAATGAAGGAAGGAGACTAATCATATCTCGAAAAGGTGCTGGTACTTGCAGCTGGCAATATTTCTCTGAGGAAAAGTGATTAAGGGGAAATGTCTTGACAAGTTTCTAATATCTGAAAGGATGTCAAAATGCAAGAGAGGAAACAATTATCTTTCCTAGACATTAAGGACTGGATGAGGGCTTATGAGTTTCTTTTGCTACGTAAAAATAAATGTGACTTAAATTTAAGAGAGCATTTGGATAGATATTTGGAGAGGCGAGAGCTGAAGCAAATGCTTGAAGCTGAATTTGATACATGTTGGCCAATTAAACCATTCATGTCAAGCAAGCTCAAAGTGTGTGTTAATGGTTTCTCAAACTCGCCCCGTTCTTTTGGTGAGCAAAGAAAGTGTGAGTACGTTATCACAAAATTTATTATTATCATTATTATCATCATCATCACCATCGGCGTATTTATTTTTATATTTATTTCTACAGCTAAAACCATGCAAAAAGTCAACAATAAAATGGAACTAAGATATTGACAATATTAAAATAATTTCTAACTACTCTAAAAATGCATCAAGAGACCTTGTGGCTCTCCACTTGAGACCTCCTTCCAATTTGAAGCACAACTGGTGGCGCAGCAGATTAAACCGCTGAGCTGCTGAACTTGCCGACTGAAAAGTTGGCGGTTCAAATCTAGGGAGCAGGATGAGCTCCCACTGTTAGGCCCAGCTTCTGCCAACCTATCAATTCAAAAACATTCATTGTATCCTTAAATTGTTGCATTCCAGTCATCCCATCAAATCTCTAGGACAACAAGAACATCTTGTTTCCTGATCATTGTTGCATAAACATCTAAAGCAGTGGTTCTCAAACTGGGGATCTCCAAATGTTTTGATTTTTAACTCCCAGAAATCCTAACAGCTGGTAAATTGGCTTGGATTTCTGGGGGTTGTAAGCCAAAACATCTGGGGATCCACAGGTTGAGAACCACTGACAAAGGGTTGTATGTTCCCATCCTTATTCAACTGCACGTTTTAATGCAGATCCCATTTTCTCCTTCAAAATCAATCCACTCTTGAAACCACATCCTTGTATTGAGAACATGGTCTTGGACATATTGCTTAAGATGTCATTTGCAACCCAGCAAGGACATAGTTTAACGCTCTCTTGGAGTCCTTAAAATGCTTAACTCCTTCTTCTAGATCATAGGTCCTTAGCGTTTGAGTTATAACTCATTACTATATTGCACCCTTCATTACTGTTATGGTAAATATTAAATCTATATTTGGTATAGATCTTGTGTTTCATTTCTGAAAAGGATGTAGACTTCTGTTCTAGATCAGCATCTCTCAACCTGGGGGTAGGGAACCCTGGGGGGGGGTTGTGAGAGGGTGTCAGAGGGGTCGCCAGAAAACACTGTATTTTTTGGTGAGCATGGGGGTTCTGTGTGCCAAGTTTGGTCCAATTCCATCATTGCTGGAGTTGAGAATGCTCTTTGATGGTAGGTGAACTATAAATCCCAGCAATTACAACTCCCAAATGTCAAGGTCAACTTTTCCCCAAATCCACCAGTGTTCCTATTTGGGCATATTGAGTATTCATGCCAAGCTTGGTCCAGATCCATCATTGATTGAGTCCACAGTGGTCTCTGGATGAAGGAGAACTACAACTCCAAAACTCAAGATCAACGCCCACCACACTGTTCCAGTGTTTTCTGTTGGTCATGGGAGTTTTGTGTGCCAAGTTTTTATTTATTTATTTGTTTGTTTACTATATTTATATACCACCCTTCTCAGCTCTTAGGCTACTCAGGGCAGTTTACAATGGCAACAATTTGATGCCCCAAAACACCATAAAACATTTTAAAACATTTTATGGTCAAAGGCTTTCATGGCCGGAATCACTGGATTGTTGTAGGTTTTTTGGGCTATATGGCCATGTTCTAGAGGCATTCTGTCCTGACGTTTCACCTGCATCTATGGCAAGCATCCTCAGAGGTTGTGAGGTCTGTTGGAACTAAGGAAATTGGGTTTATATATCTGTGGAATGACCAGGGTGGGACAAAAATCTCTTGTCTGTTGGAGCTAGGAGTAAACGTTTCAACTGGCCACCTTGATTAGCATTTGATGGCCTGGCAGTTTTTTGGCGTGGCTTGCTAGTGCCTGGGGGAATCTTATGTTGAAAGGTGATTAACTGTCTGTGATTGTTTAATTTAAAAACATTAACACATAATATAAAATCATAACAAGATTGGTTCAATTCCATCATTGGTGGAATTCAGAATGGTCCTTGATTGTAGGTGAACCATAAATCCCAGCAACTGCAACTCCCAAAAGACAAAATCAATCCCCTCCAACCTCACTAGTATTCAAATTTGGGCATATCGGGTATTTGTGCCAAATTTGGTCCAGTGAAAGAAAACACATCCTGCATATCAGATATTTACATGACAAATCATAATAGTAGCAAAATTACAGTTATGAAGTAGCAACAAAAATAATGTTATGGTTGGGGGTCATCACAACATGAGGAACTATCTTAAGCATTACAAATGTTGAGAACCACCGTTCTAGATGCTGCATGATCAAGCAAAAAAGCTGTCATCAGACTAGATCTTCTCTGGACCTGTTTTGTTTGTGTTTTTTTTTTGGAAACGTAGCATGATACAGTTTAAGAAATTGCCATTTTACTCGACCATTCTTCCTGCTCCGAGTTTCTGAAGGCAAGGAAGAATGGAGTAGAAATAGGTCAGGGAGGAGCCTGGGCATATTCTTATGAGTAATAAGAGAAGGCAGCTTCTGAGACAGCCTGTAGTCTCCAACTGGCTGAGGCAGCCTGTTTTCTCTCAAGCCCTCGAAAGATACAGCTGTGCCCCACAAGATACTACTTCATACAGTTTTTATGATAATGTCTATAATCTTCTACACTCCATCCACAAAGAAAGCCATAATGTTTTGATGTTATTTTGGTGCAAGGCTTTGAAAATTAAAATGTGTTGAGTGTCAAGCAGTTCTGTTTCCTGTCTGATCTAAACAAGGTTATAAATCACTGTTCCCCTTGGATACGGCATGAATTTTAGTACCTGGATTTTTAAAAAAGCATGCATCTTGCATTTAACATGAAATACAAGGAGGGGAGAAGCTGACTCCTTCTATGTCCTGCTTTCCTAATCTGAGTTTGAATGGTAGTTCAAATGCAGGTTAAACCTACCATTTGTCTCCCTGGCCAGGATAAAGAGGCAAGATATATGTATTTGCTAACTTGGGGTCACATTTTTATTTTATTAATACTGTAGTTTGATAACATCTCTCATCAATTATGCATGGAGTGGTTGAGGCAGGAGCAACACTGCGACCTTCATTTAGCCTAGTTATGAACAAAACCAAGGGTCAAATTAGTCATCAATGGGAATTTATGTTCTCCTTGATTAGTACATTTTCCCTCTTTTATTAGACCTGCAACCCCCCCCCCCCCCCCAGTATTTCTAATATCCAATCCCAAAACAAAGCACAATAACTGCACGATTTGCAACTGAAGATAAGCAGATGGCACGAGAAACACGACTTTCTCCAACAGTAGGAGTATCTCTCCTAAAAACATGGTAAAAAAGACCTTAAATCCAGTTACCAGCCCCAATTATTAGAGCCCCAAATGGCGCAGCAGCTTAATCTGCTGAGCTGCTGAACTTGCTGACCAAAAGATTGGTGGTTCGAATCCGGAGAGTGGCGTGAACTTCCATTGTCAGCCCCAGCTTCTGCCAACCTAGCAGTTCGAAAACATGCAAATGTGAGTAGATCAATAGGTACTGCTTTGGCGGGAAGGTAACGGTGCCCCATGCAGTCATGCTGGCCACATGACCTTGGAGGTGTGTATGGTCAATGCTTACAAATGGAGCTTAGAAATGGAGATGAGCACCACCCCATAGACTCAGACTCGACTAGACTTAATGTCAAGGGGAAACCTTTGCTTTACCTTTATTTAATGATGGTAATAATAATAATAATAATAATAATAATAATAATACTCCGGGGAACAGGATGAGCTCCTGCTGCTAGCCCCAGCTTCTGCCAACCTAGTAGTTTGAAAACATATAAAAATGTGAGTAGATCAATAGATACTGCTTCAGTGGGAAGGTAACACCACTCCATGTAGTCATGTCTATGGCCACATGATCTTGGAGGTGTCTGCAGTCAACGGCAGTTCTTCAGCTTACAAATGGAGATGAACATCACCCCGTAGAATCGGACCCGACTAGACTTAATGTCAAGGGGAAACCTTTAACTTTACCTTTAGCCTCAATTAGAACAAATTTATGGGATCTATTGAATTTGCATAGGTGTTGATTTACCGTTTGGGAAATAATTCAACGGTCTTGGTCACTGGCTTTTATGTCAGAGATGGGCAGCTCTCTAGAACCCTCAGCCAGCATAGCCAATGGAAGAATGCTGGGAGTTGCAATTCAACAATATTTAGAGGTCTGCACAACTCCCGATTCTGATTTAACCCATTATATAATTTGAACTTGAATCTGTCATGATCTGAACGCATCATGTTGTGTTTCTGCTGCAGGTGACCACACCTGTTGATTAGGCCTGGGTAACAACGGAAAAATTTGTTTCTAAAATCGATTTGTATTTGGGGGGTTTTTTTGTTTCGATATTTAAAATAATTACAAAATTTTCCTTTTAAAAAGTTCGATATTTACGAAATTTCGTAAATGGTAAAAAATTAACTAATCGATTTCCGAAACAATAACGAATCGATTCGTTAATGGCGGACGCGACCGCAAAATACGCTAAAAAACCTCCAAAACCTTCTGAAGCTTCCCTCTCCCTCTGTTCTTGACTGTGGGTGTGATATTATAATTTTTTTCACTAATTAAACCATAAAACTGGCCCAGACATGCGGAAATAATAACGAAACGACCTCAAAACAATAACGAAACGAATACAATATCGAAATACGAAGCATTTACAAAACGTTTTTGAAAATTCGTTTTTTTTAATAATTGCTCCAGAATGGTTCGTTATCGTTTTGTAATTGAAAAAATTAACGAATTATTAACGAATTATGAATTAACGAAACGAAACCGCCCAGCCCTACTGTTGATGTTGACAGAGACCTTCCAAATTCACTAGGATCTCCATCCTGGCAAGTCTCACACATTTTCCTGTGAGGCTTACTTCTTGAACAAATCTCCAGAACACTGTCCAACTACATTGTTGTTAATCTGCTTTGCTGCCCTTCTGCTGTAACAAGATAAGTCTCTACTTTCACCCAGCTAATTCCTCAGGTTGTGTTCCTCAGATTTCAAACCTTTCTGGGATCTATTTCGAAATCTTGTCTACACTTAATGGGAATTGTTTCCTGGTGACATTTGAGCACGTGGGAGGGAAGTGTGGCCTTTGGGTGGCATGGAAGCACAATAGGAAATCTACTCCTGCGTTGCTCCTTCTCCTACAAAGGCCTGAAATAGCCTTGACAAACTTGGAAGCTGGTGCCAGAAGTGACTTCCCATTGCAGCAAATGGAGCAGACCTGTTGGGGTTGCCTACCTGTCCATCTGAGCATGACAAAGAGGCATCGATTTTATCCATGATGGCAAATGCTTTACTGGCTGGTGGAAGGAGGGAAAGAAAAAAAGGAAGGAAGGAAAAGAAAGATAAATTTCTATTGCTCTCTATATGTTATTTATTTATAAGTTCTGCCAAGCAGCTGTTTTGCAAGGGTTATAACTCAACAAGACCTGAAATATCTAGATTTATCAAGGTGTTCAACTCCTGGCATGTAAGGTGACCTCACTCAACAAAGCAGGTATGCTTGCAGCTTAGTTCTCCTGTATGCTTTAGGAGAGAAGGTGCACTAATATTCTTCTATTTGGGCAAGGATCAGAATTCAACAGTGAAATGATTAGGTTGTATTCCTCTCCAACTTCTGCAGCTTTCCTTCAGGATTTTGAATTCCTCTTTGTTTTGCTTTTCCTTACTTTTAGATTGAGGTATTTCAGTTCAGAGAACAAACTGCAGGTTTTGCTCCTGGTGTGCCGTCGCGCCTGGGAGCTATTATTCTCAATAAAGGAGGGATGGACGTGGCATCTTTCCCCCAGGGGATTGCTTCTTGCCCTCCTATAGGAAACTGGAACTCCCAACAACCCAAAACGCTGTAAATAGCTCAAGATAAGTTTTATTTATCACAAAGTCATTTCTTCAAAGCAATGAGCTGGAAAACTTTAGAGGGGTGAAGGAAAACATACGTTACAGTCTCAATTAGTCCTGGGTCCTATGGGTTGGAAGCTGAGAAGCCTCACCAAGTTTCCTCTTTCCTCAATGGCTGTGAATGCCGGAGCAAACCACAACCCCAGTTCAGGTGGCCTATGTTTTGAAGATTCAGGATCTTCCTTTGGTGCCAAAAGAACTGGCTTGAAGGCGCCTGGGTCTCCTCAATAATTGTCCAGGACGGTCTGGACATAAAGCATGAGTCCCAGGGGTAAAAAACCTCAGATCTGGTGCTAAGAGGTAACTTAAATCAGGGTCTTTTAGAATCAAGTCTCTTACTCACGTCCATCTGGCAGGACCTCTGATGGCAGAATGAAAAGAAAAGGGAAGTTCTCCCCTCTTGCAGGAAGAAGTGGAGCCAAACAGTACTGATTGACAGCTACAAGCAACCAATCCATACAACTATACATAAACAGGGTAAAAAGGGGCAGGATTAAGCATGATATTACAGTTTAAATCTTACAACTAACAGTTCTATACATAGGTGGCACCACTTGCGCCATCACATCTGGTATGAAAACCAAACCCTTTCTGTTGGTCATGGGAGTTCAATTCCATTATTGGGCTAATTCCATTGTTGGTATTTCCATTGTTGGACTCTTTTCCCGTAATTATGAACGCAAAACCAAGAGTTACAGATTTGTAATTAATTACTACAGATTCAGTTTCCTACATAGCCCTTTGGTTTGGAGCTCCATAATGATATCAGGAGGTTGATTCTCAACTGGAAGGGCAACAGACCCCAATAGATCCCAAAAGCTGCCAACCAGTAAGCTGGATTTGGGAAAAAGGGATCTGGCTAGAACAGTGTTTCTCAACCTTCCTAATGCCATGACCGCTTAACACAGTTCCTTCTGTTGTGGTGACCCTCAACCAAAAATTATTTTTTGCTGCTGATTCATAACTGCAATTTTGATATTGTTATGAATTGGAATTTAAATATCTGAAAGGCAGGATGAATTTTCATTCACTGAACCAAATTTGGCACAAATACCTGATATGCCCAACTTTGAACACTGGTGGAGTTGGAGGAATTGATTTATTCATTTGGGAGTAGTAATTACTGGGATTTATAGTTCACCTACAATCAAAGAGCACTCTGAACTCTGGATCAATCTTGGCACACAGAACTCCTGTGACCAACAGAAAATACTGGAAGGGTTTGGTGGGCATTGACCTTGAGTTTTGGAGTTCACCTACATCCAAAGAGCACTGTGGACTTAAACAGTGATGGATCTGAACCTCCCTATTACTTGTATAATCCTCCCTTCCGTTATATATGTTTATACATATTTTTCTTACTTGTCTCAACTTCCCTTCCATTACCATTATTGCAAGTGCATGGTATATATGCTGTTTGTGCTAATTAATTTACATCCCTATGTTACAGAGGGAGCCCCTGGTAGCACGGCAGGTTAAACCACTGAGCTGCTGAACTTGCTGACCAAAGGTTGGTGGTTGGAATATAGGGAGCAGGTTGAGCTGCTGCTGTTAGCCCCAGCTTCTGCCAACCTAGCAATTCAAAAACATGCAAATGCGAGTAGATCAACCACCTCCTTCTGTTCTGTCTGTCTGTGTATTGTCTATACAAAGCGGCATTGGATGTTTGCTGTGTATGTGTATTGTGATCCGCCCTGAGTCCCCTTCGGAGTAAGAAGGGCAGAATATAAATAAAGTATTATTATCATTATTATCATTATTATCATTATTATCAATAGGTACTGCTTCTGCGGGAAAGTAACAACGCTCCATGCAGTCATGCTGGCCATATGACCTTGGAGGCATCTATGGACAGCGCCAGCTCTTTGGCTTAGAAATGAAGATGAGCACCACCCCATAGAGTCGGGCACAATTAATCATAATGTCAAAGGAAACCTTTACCTTTAGTGTAGTCACCGGAGCATCATATAGGGAGCATACCACCCCTCTGCTATGTCAGCTCCACTGGCTGCCGATCCAGTTCCGAGCACAATTCAAAGTGCTGGCCTTGACCTACAAAACCCTATATGGCTCTGGCCCAGTGTACCTGTCCGAACATATCTCCCTCTACATCCCACCTCGGAGTTTAAGATCTTCTGGGGAGGCCCTGCTCTTGACCCCACCTCTATCACAAGTGAGATTGGTGGGGACGGGGAGCAGGGCCTTCTCGGTGGTGGCCCCTCACCTGTGGAATTCATTCCCCGGGGAAATTAGGTCATCGACATCCCTCCTCTCTTTGAGAAGGAAATTAAAAACATGGTTTGGGCAATCTGGCGATTAGATAAGGACAATGACGACCAGAATCGACAGTACTTGACAATGTGGAATGAATTTACGGACTCTGAGATGGCGAACGCTGAGCATTAGATTGTTTTTATTGTTTTTATTGATTTTGATGTATAAACTGACTATCTTAATTGTTATAATTGCTGTATACATGTTATATCCATTGTTTATGTTTATGCTGGCATCGAATTGTGCCTTTGTAAGCCGCCCTGAGTCCCCCCTCGGGGGTTGAGAAGGGCGGGGTAGAAATGCGCGAAATAAATATGGTACAGAAGCTATATTGTCCTGGGACTTTGTGGGAAGGCTACAGACTGTTGCAAGAAGAGAAGGTTCAGCTATCAGATGAAGCCTTTTACACCAGAACAATATGATTTGTTATAGATGGAAGGACAAAATATGTAGTTTGATGTCCATCTGTTCATTCAGTTCAGAATAAAGGAAAACAACAAAAGAAAATGTACACCCCTTATTGATGTACTAGTTTTGTATACATTTGTGCCAAAGTTATGCAAGGCAGTGAGGATGATTGGCACCAATTCCAAATATAAATATTATTAAAGGTACATGAGGTGGATTATATTTTAGCGGTTTAAAAACACATAACAAGATTCACGAAAAGTGTTCACTTGTCAGCCCAGAAACTTGTGTGATTAACCAGCGTTGTGTACCAAGCTTAAACCCAAGTGGTCCCTATGAAGCCTTTTGTTTGTTGTTCATTCGTTCAGTCGTCTCCGACTCTTCGTGACCTCATGGACCAGCCCACGCCAGAGCTCCCTGTCGGCCGTCACCACCCCCAGCTCCTTCAAGGTCAGTCCAGTCACTTCAAGGATGCCATCCATCCATCTTGCCCTTGGTCGGCCCCTCTTCCTTTTGCCTTCCACTTTCCCCAGCATAATTGTCTTCTCTAGGCTTTCCTGTCTCCTCATGATGTGGCCAAAGTACTTCAACTTTGTCTCTAGTATCTTTCCCTCCAGTGAGCAGTCGGGCTTTATTTCCTGGAGGATGGACTGGTTGGATCTTCTCGCAGTCCAAGGCACTCTCAGCACTTTCCTCCAGCACCACAGCTCAAAAGCATCGATCTTCCTTCGCTCAGCCTTCCCGAAGGTCCAGCTCTCACATCCGTAAGTGACTACAGGGAATACCATGGCTTTGACTAGGCGGATCTTTGTTGCCAGTCTGATGTCTCTACTCTTTACTATTTTATCGAGACTGGACATTGCTCTCCTCCCAAGAAGTAAGCGTCTTCTGATTTCCTGGCCACAGTCTGCATCTGCAGTAATCTTTGCACCTAGAAATACAAAGTCTGTCACGGCCTCCACGGTTTCTCCCTCTATTTTCCAGTTGTCAATCATTCTTGTTGCCATAATCTTGGTTTTTTTGACGTTTAGCTGCAACCCAGCTTTTGCGCTTTCTTCTTTCACCTTGATTAGAAGGCTCCTCAGCTCCTCCTCGCTTTCGGCCATCAGAGTGGTGTCATCTGCATATCTGAGGTTGTTAATGTTTCTTCCAGCAATTTTCACCCCAGCTTTGCATTCATCAAGCCCCGCACATCGCATGATGTGTTCTGCATACAAGTTAAAAAGGTTGGGTGAGAGGATGCAGCCTTGCCGTACGCCTTTCCCAATCTTGAACCAGTCTGTTGTTCCTTGGTCAGTTCTTACAGTTGCTTCTTGGTCCTTGTACAGATTCCTCAGGAGAGAGACAAGGTGGCTTGGTATGCCCATCCCACTAAGAACTTGCCACAATTTATTATGATCCACACAGTCAAAGGCTTTAGAATAGTCAATGAAGCAGAAGTAGATGTTTTTCTGAAACTCCCTGCTTTTCTCCATTATCCAGCGGATATTGGCAATTTGGTCTCTCGTTCCTCTACCTTTTCTAAACCCAGCTTGAACATCTGGCAACTCTCGCTCCATGTATTGCTGGAGTCTTCCTTGCAGGATCTTGAGCATTACCTTACTGGCATGAGAAATAAGGGCCACTGTACGGAAGTTTGAGCAGTCTTTCGCATTTCCCTTTTTTGGTATGGGGATATAAGTTGATTTTTTCCAGTCTGATGGCCATTCTTGTGTTTTCCATATTTGCTGGCAAATGGCATGCATCACCTTGACAGCATCATCTTTTAAGATTTTAAACAGTTCAGCTGGGATCCCGTCGTCTCCTGCTGCCTTGTTGTTAGCAATGCTTCTTAAG
Organism: Anolis sagrei; assembly: GCF_037176765.1. Classification (NCBI taxonomy): domain Eukaryota; kingdom Metazoa; phylum Chordata; class Lepidosauria; order Squamata; family Anolidae; genus Anolis; species Anolis sagrei. The sequence continues at coordinate 6,351,682 of NC_090030.1, forward strand.
GCCCATTCAACCTCACTCCTCAGGATGTCTGGTTCTAATTCATTCACCACACCGTCAAAACTATCCTCAATATTATTATCCTTCCTATACAGATCTTCTGTATAGTCTCGCCACCTTCTCTTGATCTCTTCAGCTTCTGTTAGGTCCCTGCCATCTTTGTTTCTTATCATGCCAATTTTTGCCTGAAATTTACCTCCAATGTTTCTAATTTTCTGGAAGAGGTCTCTTGTCCTTCCTATTCTGTTGTCTTCTTCCACTTCCATGCATTGCTTATTTAAAAATAGTTCCTTATCTCTTCTGGCTAACCTCTGGAATTGCGCATTTGACTGGGCATATCTCCCCTTATCCCTGTTTCCTTTTGCTTTCCTCCTTTCTTGGGCTACTTCCAGTGTCTCAGCAGACAACCATTTTGCCTTCTTGGTTTTCTTTTTCTTTGGGACGTACTTTGTTGCTGCCTCCTGAACAATGTCTCGGACTTCTGTCCATAGTTCTTCTGGGGCTCTGTTTACTAAATCTAGTCCTTCAAATCTGTTCTTCACTTCCACTGTATATTCGCTAGGAATGTTAGTGAGATCATATCTAACTGGTCTGTGTATTTTCCCTGATCTCTTTAGTTTTATTCTAAATTGGGCAATAAGAAGTTCGTGATCTGAGCTACAGTCAGCCCCAGGTCTTGTTTTCACCGACTGGATGGATGTCCGCCACCTTTGGCTGCAAAGGATGTAGTCAATCTGATTTCGGTGTTGACCGTCTGGAGAGGTCCATGTGTAAAGCCGTCTTTTAGGTTGTTGGAAGAGAGTATTCGTTATACACAGCGAGTTTTCCTGGCAAAATTCTATCAGCCTGCGTCCCGCTTCATTTTGTTCTCCCAGACCATGCTTGCCTGTGATCCCTGTTGTCATTTGACTTCCCACCTTGGCATTCCAGTCTCCTGTAATGAAAATAATGTCTCTTTTTGGTGTATTATCCAGTAGTTCCTGCAGATCCTCATAGAACTGATCTACTTCTGCTTCTTCAGCAGCTGTGGTTGGGGCATATATTTGGATCACTGTAATGTTGAAAGGCTTTCCTTGCACTCGAATTGAGATCATTCTGTCATTTTTTGGGTTGTATCCAAGCACCGCTTTAGCGAATTTCTTATTAATTATGAAGGCTACTCCATTTCTTCGATGTTCCTCTTGTCCGCAGTAGTAGATCTGGTGGTCATCTGATGTGAAGTGGCCCATTCCAGTCCATTTCAGTTCGCTGACCCCCAGAATGTCTATCTTTAGTCTTGACATCTCACCAATAACAACATCCAATTTGCCCTGGCTCATAGATCTTACATTCCAGGTTCCTATGGTGTGTTGATCTTTAGAGCATCGGATTCGTCTTTCACCTCCAGTACCGTCGGCCGCTAGCCTTCCTTTCGGCTTTGAGCTAGCTGCGTCATCACATCTGGGGCTAGTTGAACTTATCCTCTGCTCCTCCCCAGTAGCATTTTGGCCATCTTCCGACCTGGGAGTCCCATCTTCCAATGGCATACCGACATATCTCTGGTTGTACTGATCCATTTAGTTTTCTTGGCAAGGATACTGGAGTGGTTTGCCATTGCCTTCCCCAGGGATCACGCTTGGTCTGACCTCTCTGCCACAACCGTCCCGTCTTGGGTGTCCCTTCACGGTTTCGCTCATGACATCATTGAGGTGCTCAAGCTCCAGCGCCCCGACAAGGCGGTGATCCTTTGCTGGAGATGAAGCCTTTTAATATCACAATAATTCTGTAAATCGGGAAAACTGGAAGACCAGAAAGCTAATTCAATCTGCCAGTCACTTCTCTCACCTCTGACCTCCCACTCAGTTCCTTGCCAGAGAAACACATTTATTTGAAGGCTGGTCCTCACACTGAGGAGAACTAGGGACGTCTGGATTTCCAAACAAAAAAAAATGATTTTTAATAAGTTGTTCCATGGTGAAGTATAAATGGCAACCTGACTTCAGCAGACGTCAAATTGTTTTCTGACTGGAGGTGTGCCAAAAGTAACTCAAAAATGTACCTCTGGAAATATGGCTTGCAAATTATGATATAGACTCCCCGCTCCCAAGCCTTTGTGAAATAATATTTCTGAATGTCTAGTTCTAATTTTGCACAGGGTTTTCTGCAGGAACTCCCATTGCAGGATCCGGCACAGTCTGGCTTTAGACCGGGACATGGAACCGAGACAGCCTTGGTCGCCTTAGTGGATGATCTACGCCGGGAGCTGGACAGGGGGAGTGCGTCCCTGTTAGTTCTGCTGGACCTCTCAGCGGCCTTCGATACCGTCGACCACAGTATCCTTCTGGGATGCCAACTGCGCCCGTACCTTGGGAAGTCTGACTTGGCCATGGTAGTCCACACTCTGGTTACATCCCGTATAGACTACTGCAATGCTCTCTATGTGGGATTGCCTTTGAAGACTGTCCAGAAGCTTCAAATGGCAGCCAGGTTATTAACAGGAGCGGCACTCAGGGAGGATACAACCCCTCTGTTGCGCCAGTTCCACTGGCTGCCAGTTTGCTACCGGGAACAATTCAAAGTGCTGGCGTTAGCCTATAAAGCCCTAAACGGTTCTGGCCCGACTTACCTGTCTGAACGGATCTCCTCCTATGAACCAGCTAGGACATTAAGATCATCTGGGGAGGTCCTGCTCTCGGCCCCACCTGCATCACAAGTACAGTTGGCGGGGACGAGAGACAGGGCCTTCTCTGTGGTGGCCCCTCGGCTGTGGAATGCCCTTCCCACAGAAATTAGATTGGCCCCCTCCCTGCTAACATTTGGGAGGAAATTGAAGACCTGGCTGTTTGAGCAGGCGTTTGAAAAAGCAGTGTAACTAATATAGAAATATGGAACAATTGGATGATGAGATTGGATCTTGATTTTAACTATGAGACGATTTGAGATGTTGATGTTTATTGATTGTTATATTGTTATTCTTAAACCATTTCAACTGTTTTTATCATGTTTTATGTATTGTATTGTTGTTGTGAACCGCTCTGAGTCGCCCTGAGGGCTGAGAAGAGCAGTATAAAAATGTAGTAAATAAATAAATAATAAATACATTGCTCTTAGGGCTGGGCGGTTTCATTCGTTAATTTCGTAATTTGTTATTAATTCGTTATTTTTTATAACGAAGAGATATTGAACCATTCAGGAGCAACTAAAAAACAAAACGAATTTTTCCAATTTGTTTCGTAATTGTTTCGAAATTGTTTCGAAATTGTTTCGTTATTATTTCGTTATTATTTCCGTATGTCTGGTGCAAGTTTTATAGTCGTTGTTTGTTTTATCAGTGATAAAAAAAAATATTATCACACCAACAGCCAACAACAGAGGAGAGGAAGCTTCAGAAGTTCCCCCTGTCCCATTTGGAGGGTTTTTTAGCGTATTGCGCAATCGCGTCCGCCATTAACGAATCGATTCGTTATTGTTTCGAAATTGTTTCATAATTTCCGAAATTTCGTAAATATTGAACTTTTTTAAAGAAAAATTTCGGAATTCTTTTAAATAACGAAACGCAAAAAACCCCTAAAAACTAATCGAGTTTAGAAACAAATTTTTCCGTGGTTGGGCAGCCCTAATATGTGTGTGTGTGTGTGTGTGTGTATGTGAAAAGCAATTTGCTTGCCATAGATGCAGGTGAAATGTCAGGAGAGAATGCTTCTAGAACAAGGCCATATAGCTCAAAAAACCTACAACAACCCAGAATAAAATTGATTATAAAGAAGACTTAATGCACACTTTCCCCCCATTTTTTTAGTATGTGTACTTTTATCTATTATTACTATGGGATCAGGTAGGATAAAAATATAACTTAACTAAGCTAAGTGTGAACCAATCCTGTCAAATATTCACTGCACAATATTTTAATGGGTGGTAAAGATGGTGGGAAATTCCTCCAAAGGGATTATCTGACACAAAACTCATACTTCAAATTATTCCTCCTTGTGGGTAAAAATAAAAACAATTGTATTCCTAAACCATTGTCCCTGGGGAAGGGCTCATTTGTGTTAGCGGAGTAAGAACAAGGCAAGATCTTGGTGTGTTCTCTCCACAGCTTCCAATCATTGTTGCATTTGCTGGCTGGAGAATCTATCATGGAGAATATTAGGCTCTCCGAGACAAATGTCTCAGCCATTTGTTCAAGGTGATCACTTGTCCGATCTCATTTTTTTCCAGGTTGTAGCAGATCTGAATGAAAGCTATTAGCCAGAGATGGAAAAAGTAATTGTTGGAGTGGAGAAATATGTCAAATTCGAGACTGAAATTGACAACAAGGTGGACATGGTTGGCACTGAACTGCTTCCTTTTAAAGATGCGGAATTAGTCAGGTATTCTTGGGAAATAAGATATTTGTCTCTAATTTGTTCTGCCCTTCAGTCATATACCCTTTTTTTGCTTTAAGCAAATAAGTATAGAAGAGATTTTAGAGAACCTGAGTCCAGTCCAATTGAAGTGATCACTTTGGATGTGCAAATAATTCAGAAATCGTTCTGTATTCTTCAATATCCCAATCCAGGCATATTAAAGCAGGGAAAATCCCTACTTCTATCATGTTCCATTGGTAGAAAGTGACCATCTGCAGAGGACCATAACCTGCACCTCCATCACTCAATTGTAATGTTTACATGTTCTCACAGTGCCAAAAGCTATATACAAGGGTTAAATGAAAAGTAATGCCTCCACCTTTGTTACTTGCAATATGGAACAATTGGATGATGAGACTGGATTTCGATCTTCACTATAAGATGCAAATGAGATGTTTTATTGATTTACATTGACTGTATGCTACCGTTTTAATTGTTTTTAACTGTTTTATGATGTTTTTGAGCATTGAATTTTGCTATTGCTAACCGTTCTGAGTCGCCCAAGGGCTGAGAAGAGCAGTATACAAATATAGCAAATAAATACTTGGGTTTGGATGGGAATATTTTAATAAATCAAATGCAGAAATAATCCTTGGAATGTGCTCTTTAACTCCCACTATTCACTTTTCCACACAATCACCAGACAATTGGATACATTTCTGTCAACAATGGACAATTTTTCTGAAGCCATCACAGAAGAAGTTGACCCTCTGTTTCCACAACCAGCATCTCACAGTTCTCTCAACGTCTTCATCAGAAGAATAATGATGTCCCCGCAGATCTTCTTTCATTACTAGGAACAGATGGAAGTCAGACAGTGCTAAATCTGGACTTTATGGAGGATGCCGTATGGTGTTGATATCCAGTCTCTGAAGTTTCAAGTCTGTGCGCTCTCATTTCAGGCGTCTTAATCCTGGGTACCCATCGTGCACAGATCTTCCGATAGCCAAGCAAAGTGGTAATGTGGTCCACACATTCTTGTGAAATGCCGATTATGCTTGAAATTTCTCTCTGAGTTATACGACGATCATCCTGAATCAATCTGTCAACCTTTTGCTTGTGAAACTCAGTGGTTGCTGTCACAGGACATCCAACTCTTTGTTTGTCCCACGGTCAGATGTTCCCACCTCAACATCTTTAAACTTACTCACCCAACGACGCACAGTTACTTACTTACTTAGGCGATCCCTTGTTGGACGAGTAAGATGGTCTTCCATTATGGGTTTCTTTGTGGGTCCGCATGTGGCTGTGGAGCCCTATTCTTGTTCTGCATCTTCTTCCACAGTGTGGGCATTGGTTTCCAGGTGGAAGGTGGTCCTGGTCGGGGTTGGCTTGACGCGCCTTCCTCCTGGCACGTTTCTCTCTTTCACACTCCATTCATGCCTCCTCGAATTCTGCAGCACTGCTGGTCACAGCTGACCTCCAGCTGGAGCGCTCAAGGGCCAGGGCTTCCCAGATCTTAGTGTCTATGCCAGAGTTTTTAATGTTGGCTTTGAGGCCATCTTTAAATCTCTTTTCCTGTCCACCAACATTCCGTTTTCTGTTCTTAAGTTCAGAATAGAGCAACTGCTCTGGGAGACGGTGGTCAGGCATCCGGACAACGTGGCCGGCCCAGTGGAGTTGATGTTGGAGGACCATCGCTTCAATGCTGGTGGTCTTTGCTTCTTCCAGCATGCTGACATTTGTCCCCTTGTCTTCCCAAGAGATTTGCAGGATTTTCCGGAGGCAGCGCTGATGGAATCATTCCAGGAGTTGCATGTGACGTCTGTAGACAGTCCACGTTTCGCAGGCATAGAGCAGGGTTGGGAGGACAATCGCTTTATAGACAAGCACCTTGGTATCCCTACGGATGTCCCGGTCCTCAAACACTCTCTGTTTCATTCGGGAACACAGTACTCACATCAACACAATCACCATAAACAGCTTGCATTCTCTGATGAATCTCCTTTGAAGTGACACCTTCTTCTGTCAAGAACTCAATGACTGCATGTTGCTTAAGTCACATTGACCGACCATCTGCACAGGGTTTCATATGTCACACTTTAATGACACAGCCATTCAATGCTACGTCTTCCTGCCAAAGTGGAATTGTAGAGGAGAGTCTACTGAACAAATCAGTACCTGCCCCTTATCAGTACTGCCATCTGTTGAGGAGTTACAAAGGTGGAGGCATTATTTTTCAGTCAATAATAACAAATATTGTGGCTTGTGTTCTTTTCTCAGCCTTGAGCCACCAGGTTGTGGTAAATTGTCCTTTGTTGGCATGGATGTCTCTTAAGACTTCTTTTGAAACTTTACCAAGAGCAACGACACCAAATGCATTCTGTGGCATATAGAGGAAATTCCCACCACATTTGGAGCCCCTCTGTCCCCCAGTAGTCAAAGAAACATGTTTTGCAAAATATTCACTATCACAGGATGCCTTTTCACAATGTTTTCAAGCTCTCTGAGACAACGTAACAGCAGAATAGTATTATTTTGAAACAACAAATGTCTTCTTTTATTCACTTTCTGTTGTTAAAGGCGGCCTCTCCTGGGCCTCAAATGGCCCAAGATGCCCAAGTATTTTCAAGGTGTCAATTTTCTAATGCAGGAATAATTTTAAATAAATATTCACTCAATGGAACTTTAATATTAACATTATTAATTAAGCTATTAATTAATGCCGCATTAGATGAAGTTGAAACGATGACAAATTGTACATTTCCCTGTTGGTTCTCTCCCCAAAGCCAACTTCCCTTGGACTGCTCCAGTACACTTCAGTAAAAATTAAGTTACGTTCTATTTGTATTGAAATGAATCCATGATCAGTAACTTGTCCTACTGATTTAAACAAATTTTCGTGGCTCTGATCTATAGTGCACAACTTTGATATTCTATCTGTAAAATTGTAATGTGTTTTTTGGAAGATAACAGAGCAATTCCCCCAGCTGTGACCTGATTTTGCAAAAGTTTTACTTACAAAAAGATTAAGCATGTGTATTTTTTTTAAATTTCAGCTGTAATATTTTTACCAAATCAGATTTGTTGACTTTTGTTTGTTACTTCCTAACTTGCAGTAACAGAAATGCAGAGAGATCTAATCAAGAGAAACTTCTCTGTTCATGCTTCAATTATTTGCAAACATGACACTGGACTTTATTAGTATTCCAAGTGCCTTCCAGGCATACTTTACTTAAGGATGATGGTCCTCCAAGTCCAGTGTCTTGGAGGTGGGTCTATAGGGGGGTGTGCAGCCCTATTCTTGATCCATATGTTCTCCCATAGTGAGGACATTGGTTTCCAGATGGAAGGTCAGTCCCAGTCAGGGTTGGCTTGATGCACCTTCCTCTTGGCACATTTCTCCCTTTCACCCTCCATTTGTGCCTCTTCGAATTCTGCAGCACTGCTGATCACAGCTGACCTCCAATTAGAACACTCAAGGACCAGGGCTTCCCAGTTCTCGGTGTCTATGCCAATGTCTTTAAGGTTGGCTTTGAGCCCATCTTTAAATCTCTTTTCCTGTCCTCCAACATTCCATTTTCCATTCTTGCAATTGGAGTACAGTACTTTCTTTAGGAGATGGTGATTGGGCATTCAGACAACATTGCCAGTCCAGTGGAGTTGGTGGCGTAGGAGCATTGCTTCAATGCTGGTGGTCTTTGCTTCTTCCAGCATGCTGACATTTTTCTTCCTGTCTTCCTAAGAGATTTGTAGGATTTTTCAGAGGCAGCACTGATGGAATCATTCCAGGAGTTGAGTGTGATATCTGTAGGCAGTCCACGTTTTGCAGGCATATTGCAGGCCAATAGTGTTATAAACAAGCACCTTGGTATCTCTGTAGATGTCCCGATCCTCAAACACTCTCTGCTTCATTCAGAAAAATGCTGCACTTGTAGAGCTCAGGCAGTGTTGTATTTCAGTGTCATTGTTGACTTTTGTGGAGAGGTGGCTGCCAAGGGAGCAGAAATGGTCAACATTTTCTAATGTTACATCATTAAGCTGTATTTCTGGCATTGCAGAAGGATTGGCTGGTGACTGCTGGAAGAGCACTTTGGTTTTCTTGATGTTCAAAAAGAGGCCGAGCTTCTCGTATTGTTCCGTCTTCGAGGAGTTTGGTTTGCATTGCCCTTTAGTTGCTTGAAATAGCATCCCTTTGCATTTTCCCCAGGGTTGCTACAGTCTTAGCAGCACCCTAATAGTCAAACATAAACAGAGGTTGGAAGCCAGCCTGCAAGCCTTTTGCAGCTAGTGGCCTATAAAGTATCTCTTTGGTCCAGAGACCGCCCTTTTCCCTGGGGATGAGATCTCCATTTTGGAGAAGCTCTCCTGCCTTCTTCAGTATAGAAAAAGCCTCAGATGTGCTGGTGGCCAAGCTAGGCAGCTCGGACAGGCCATCGTGAGTACGGTTACCTTCTTGCCTTGGAAACTGGTGCTGTGCTCAGATAGGGGAATACCTGCTCTTTCTAAGAGATAGCAGCTCAGCGCTGGGGCAGAGAATATCTCAGGATTTCTCTGCCACTAGGAGAGGCTCCATTACTTCATCCCCAAACTAACATTGAGCTCAGATAGGGGAAGACCTGCTCTTTCTAAAAGATAGCAGCTCAGGGTTAGGGTAAAAGATCCCAGGATTTTTCTACCATTGGGGAATGTTAACTCAGCAGCTGAAATAAAAGGGAAGGAAAGAACATCTATATGGCTTCACAAGTTGACTGTTTGTGTTTGTAACTTCATCAAGCTGTGCCAAGTCTTTCAAGGACTTCGAGAAATAAATGTTCTGTTTGATGTTCAAATCTGGACTGGCCTCAGTTGCTGAGAATCCTGAGCTTCTAAGTAAGGCACTCGCAGTTCACCCGGATAAAGAGAGAAGCACATCTTAGTTCTAACTTTATAGGGTCTGAACGTGACGGCACACGTATGCTTCTGCAAAGGTTTTTAGAGTGGCTTGTAGGTCTTTTTCTGAGTGGTCACAGACTATGTTATCATCAACATATTGGAGTTCTATAACAGATGTTGTTGAGATCTTGGCTTTGGTCTTCAGTCTGCTGAGGTTAAACAGCTTGCCATAGATGATTTCCACTCCGGTGGGAAGCTTCCCATCAACAAGGTGAAATATCATAGCGATGAAGATGGAAAATAAGGTTGCGGCAATAACACATTCCTGTTTGACACCTGATTGGACTTTGGGAGCCATTGCTGTCCAAGACTGTTGTCCAACAGAGCAATTTCCCCAGCTGTGACCTGATTTGCAAAAGTTTTACTTACGAAAAGATTTTCATTTCAGCTGTAATATTTGATGACTTTTGTTTGTTATTTCCTAACTTGCGGTAACGGTAATGCAGAGAGATCTAATCAAGGGAAACTTCTTTGTTCGCGCTTCAATTATTTGCAAACATGACACCGGGCTTTATTAGCATTCCAAGTGCATTCCAGGCCTAACCCTTTACATAGAACGACAGAAAGAAAGTTACATGGGAAAAAAGTAAGGCGACAGAGAGACAGAGACTTATCTGAAGGTAAGCAGCTCTCAATTTACCTAATTATCCCTCTGGACAAAAACCCCTTTCAATTAAACTTAAGGGCCTAGAAGTGGAAGAGAAAAAAAAAGAATTCAAGGGCAAAATGTATCAGCTCATTTATCTTTGGAAGGGAAACAGATATAAGTGAAAAGGACTTGTCGTAGCGTTTCCCCCCCCCCCCTTTACATTTATTTCAGATTTACCGAGGTTCCCGGTGTGTCACGTCTATCACCGATCATTAAGGGTTTTTATAACACTCCTAAATTTTACGAGTAAGGTGGATTATTGCAAGCACAGTAACCCGTTTTTAACTCTGTACTTTGTGAAATAAGGGCATTATCTGCAATCTATTTTTGATTGAATTTCAAGGTTTCTATTATATATATATATATATATATATATATATATATATATATTCCTATATCGCTGAAACATGTGTTATCAGCATTTCTCTGACCCTTTCTGCTCTCTCTTCTCGAGAAGAGTTGCTACAAAATTCCCAAATAATTTTATGACATTTAGCAAATCATCCGGCTATTAAAGGGCACGTTTCTTTGCTGAGGGAGTCGGTGGATGAAGCTGACATTGGAAAGGGCACATTTCATCCCAAATATTGAGGTGAACATAATGAAAGACGGGGAAAAAAATATCCACAAAGTAAACATCGCTTTAACAAATACAGGGTGACAAATCGTAAAGACCGCGGTGAGAAATGGCAGGCACAGTCCAATAGTCAAGCAACCCAAATGGGTCTTGCGATGATGGAGTGTAACCCTTAGATTGTGTTGTACACCGGACCGAGATTGAAACACAGCTTTTGTTTTTTGACCCTGGAAACGAGATACACAACAAAAGAGCTGCCACTGAAATAATGCCTAAGTCAGTATTTCTTCAGTTTTGTTTGAGCGCGAGTGACAATCTGCGATAGAGGTGCATTCCATCTGAAATTTCCTTCATCATTTCTCTTGCACTTCTGACATCTGTGCAGTATACTTTCTATTATAAGACTTTAGGCCTCTTGACTTGAGTACACTTTTGTGAGCATTTAAAACTTTTGTGAGTTGGGTAATATGTATGCACAACCTATGCATTTTTAAAAAGGTTGTAACAGACTGGAAGTGCCTAAATGGACTTTGAGGGGCCGTTGTGGTACAGTGGGTAAAACTGCTAAGCTGCAGAACTTGCTGACCAGAAGGTTGGTGGTTCAAATCCATGGGATGGAGAGAGCTCCCACTGTTAGCCCCAGGCCCCAGCTAATAATAATAAGATCATGCAGACAGACTACAAGCAGAGGCATAAGACCTTTGCTCAGATGATTCATTGGAACCTGTGCCACAAACACCATCTGCCTGTGACAAAGAACTGGTGGGATTACAAGTCGGAAAAAGTTACAGAAAATGAACACGTTAAACTCTGTGCTGTCACGCGCTGAGCCTGCGAAAAGGTCTGTAGATAGGACGTGCTCTGTATGCCCAACGGGACGCCGGGGATGCCTCAGATTAGAAGCCCTATAGATTTCCCTAAGCAAAGTCTTTAGAAACTTGGAAAGTTTAACAAAGTTCTTTACTAGTGCTTAGGTCTTCAATAAATCAAACAAATACTTCAAGGCTTTGAATCAACTGATGGTTTTCTTAATCTTGTCCACAAGGGACAGGCAACTATCTTCATGAACTGTTTCTTCTCTATCAGGGAAATCCTTGACCTCTACCTGGGCAAGCTGTCTTAGGCTCTGTTGGTGCGGGCCCCTACACCCAGTTCAAATTGTGTTATGGCTGCCGCGAGTGGTCCTTACCAAACAGAGTCCTTTTGTAGATTTCCAAGAGGAAAGAAGGTCTTCAATTCCCAGCGAAGGCTGGCTGTAAAGCTGTGGGACTGGATTCCCCCAGCAAAGGCTATGCTTCTCTGTAGAGCTGTGGGACTGAATTTCCCCCAGCAAAAGTTTTAAAAGACGAAGCTTTCTACAGGTGGAACTGACTCACACCCTGTACAAAAGGCTTCTCTGTGAGAACTGAACTAGAGATCCCCTTCTTCCCTCCTAAACCCAGAAAAGGGGCGGAACTAAAGAACCTAATGATGATTGATGGGTCATTGGCCCTATAATTGCAAACCAAGGGAAGCCACCTTATTGCAAAATGCATGGAACTTTGGAATACATGCAAACATTCAATAGAAAGGAAAAGAAGCTGGAGCTCCTGGTACAACCATACCAGAACAAACTCCTCTGGGACTTCTGAATTCAGACAGAGTTTGGGAGCACAAGACTCCTGACTTTACAATCATGTTAAAAAACAAAGTATGGATCATCGATGTTGCAATCCCGGGTGACAGCAGGATTGAAGAGAAACCACTGGAAAAGCTGACACGATATGAAGATTTAAAGATCGAACTGCAAAGAATCTGGCACAAGCCAGGAAAGGTGGTCCCAGTGGTGATCGGCACACTGGGTGCACTGCCTAAAGATCTTGGCCTGCACTTAAACACAATCGGTGCTTACAAGATTATCATCTGCCAGTTGCAGAACTGGGATCTGCACACATCATTCCATTGGGAAGTGTCTGATGTGTGATCCAATACAACAGCCAGCAGAGTGATCTTGTCTGCTGTGGACTCATCTTGTTGTTTTTCAAATAATAATAATAACTGTATTTTTATACCCCGCCTACATCTCCTCAAAGAGACTCAGGGCAGTTTACAAAGGGACAAGCCCATAGAGCACAGAGTGAAAACATAATGCAATAAAACAAAAACAAAACAAAACCAAGCAGAAACATATCACAATAAAACAAAACATCATGAAAACAGTTCCATGGGAGCAATAAACGTGCTGAGTTCAGAGGGCTCTGAGTTTGTTCAAAATTCCTAGATAGAGCTAAGGGAAAGTGAAAAATTCAGTGGCTGGGATGGGAGAGTAATGTCTTTGGGCTTTATAATGTCCGGATTGTAGAGCAGAGGGCCATGCTAAAGTGCCAGAATGGTATTAAAGGGTCAATTCTTTGGAACTGCCTCATCAAAAGCACAACAGAACATCCATGTTTTTAGGTTCTTGTGGAAGGAGGACAGGGTAGGTAACTGTCTGATCTCCCTGGGAAGTTCCAGAGCTGGGATGCCACCACTGAGAAGGCCCTCTCCCTCATCCTCACCAACAGTGCCTGAGATGGAGGTGGAAGTGAGAGGAGGGCCTCCTTGGATAGTCTCAGGGCTCATGTTGGCTTGTTCTCCAGATCCTTGATCACTTGAGCACCGGGATTGTGGTGCAGCTGACTGAGTGTCAGCTTCATTAAGATCACTCTGACCAAAAGGTCATGAGTTTGAAGCCAGCCCGGGTTGGAGTGGGTTTCCAACCATTGTGTAGCCTGTTGTCGACCTTTGCAATCCGAAAGACAGTTGCATCTGTCAAGTAGGAAAATAAGGTACCACCTTAAAAGTGTGGGGAGGCTAAATTAACTAATTTATGAGGCCACAAAGAAGCACTCCAGCGGGGAAGCATGCGAGGAATGCGGAGAAACTTCATCAGCGTTGCAGATGGACGATGAAAGCAACAGCTCCCCTGGCACCCAGAAAAAAGTTAAATAGCCTCTGTCTATTTCTTAGGCTTGGGCGGTTTCGTTTGTTAATTTCGTAATTCGTTATTAATTCGTATTTAAATTAGCTTACGATCCAATATTGAGCCATGCAGGAATTGTGTGAGGAGTAATAAAGATTCGAAACAATTTTTTCAATTTTTTCAATTTATTTCGTAATTATTTCGTAATTATTTCGTAATTATTTCGTAATTATTTCGTAATTATTTTCACATGTCTGGTGCAAGTTTTATAGTTGTTGTTTGTTTTATCACACCAACAGTCAACAACAGAGGGAGAGGGAAGCTTCAGAAGTTCCTCCTGTCCCATTTGGAGGTTTTTTAAGCATATTGCTCAATCTCGTCCACCATTAACGAATCGATTCGTAATTTTACGAAATTTCGAAATTTTTTAAAGTAAAATTTTGGAATTATTTAAAAAAAACGAAACGCAAGGACCCCCTAAAAACAAAACGAGTTTAGAACCAAATTTTTCCGTGGTTACCCAAGCCTATTATTTCTGTATATGTTGTATGTCAAAATTGGCATTGAATGTTTGCAGTATATGTGTACACTGTAATCCCTGGACACATTCCAGCTTGTCAACATCTCCCTTCGATTGTGGTGCCCAGAATTGGACACAGTGTGATTCCAGGTGTGGTCTAACCAAGGCAGAATAGAGCATGGGGAGCATGATTTCCCTGGATTTAGGCACTAGACCTCTATTGATGCAGCCAAAATCCCATTGGCTTTTTTGCCACCACATCCCATTGTTGGCTCATGTTTAACTTGCTGTCTACGAGGACTCCAAGATCTTTGAGAACCACTGGTTGAGAACCACTGGTCTAGATTGAGGGATACATATTCTGCTTCATGTCAGAACTCACCTGGAATGCCATGTCCATACATACAGGGGAGTCCAAGTTGAACATGGATTGCAGTCGGGGGCTGTTATTTCTACAGATCTGTCTTCTATTGCCATCTCATTTTCCTTCTACACATTGTACTAAAAGCAAAGCGGAAAGAGATCACATTTCATTAGTTATTCCTCTTCTCTCCCTCCTTGGAAACATGCAAAATTATCCCATTTAGTGCCTGCTGAAATTTGGTTCCTAATCCCATTTGCATCTCATTTCTCTTTTCTAAAAGTGTATTTACAGGACTCTTGCTATGACTCCACGATAATCTCCATTTCTTTTTTTTTATTATTATTAACAGATTAATTAACCTAGAATGTTCTCAAAAGGAAGCATCAACAAGGAGAAATGGGATAATCGCATGAGACTTTAAATAGTCTTCTGAAAAATAGAGATAGTCAAAGGGGAGGAACTCAGGCTTTATATTAAAATTATGGAGAGTTAATGCTAAAGTCTGTGGATGTTTGCCCTAGAAAATAGTACAGAGTGCTTTCTGCAAAGGGTTTTTGATATTTGTGGAGGTTGTACTTTTTTCCCTTTCTTTGAACACAACTTAATTAAAAAATAACCTTGCATTAAAAATAGAGATGTCAAACAAATCCATGTTAAGATAGCTTCCAGAAGGTAAATAATTAATGGATTTTTCTCTCTCTCCACCCCCTACCAAATAACTCATCATTAACCATGAAATAAACTTCACAGTTTACTATAAAATGATCAAAGAGGGATTAGGTAAGTATTCAATTTACTGGAAAGCTGCTCTACTCTATTTCCAATAATACCGAGAGAAAGCAAAGCAGACAATATGACCATGAATATAATGAATCTGAACAGTGATAGAAATGCAGAGGGTGCAGCGTCATTAATGTTAATTCCACGAATGTTAAAATCACAGAGGGGAACAAATTAGTCGGTATTAAAGCTGATAATGGATAAATAATCGAAATAATTCTTATACTAAATATGATGTGAATGGGGCTGTTCTCTTCTCCTAGCTTCTAGGTAGGTAAAGGGTTTCCCCTGACATTAAGTTCAGTCATGTCCAACACTGGGGGTTGGTGCTCATCTCCATTTTTAAGCCAAAGAGCCAGCATTGTCCGTAGACACCTCCAAGGTCATGTGGCCATGGGCATGACTGCATGGAGCGCTGTTACCTTCCAGCCGGAGTGGTACCTATTGATCTACTCACATTTGCATGTTTTCGAACTGCTAAGTTGGTAGAAGCTGGGGCTAACAGTGGGAGCTCACATCACTCCCCGGATTCAAATCTGCAACCTTTCAGTCAGCAAGTTCAGCACCTCAGCAGTTTAACCCACTCCCTCCCTTAGGCCTAAATTTGAATACTGGTGGGGTTGGGAAGGGATTGATTTTGTCATTTGGGAGTTATAGTTGCTGAGATTTATAGTTAACCTGCAATCAAAGAGCATTCTGAACTCCACTAATTATGCAATTGAACCAAACTTAGCACACAGGACTCCCATGACCAACAGAAAAACTAGAAGGGTTTCATGAGCATTGACCTTGAGTTTTGGAGTTGTAGTTCACCTACGTCCAGAAAGCACTGTGGATTCAAACAAGAATGGATCTGGACCAAACTTGGCACAAATACTCCATATGCCCAAATATGAACACAAATGGAGTTTGGGAAAATAGACCTTGACATTTGGGAGTTGTAGTTACTGGCATTTATAGTTCACCTACAATCAAAGAGCCTTCTGAACCCCACAGAATTGCGGCAAACTTCCTACACTGAATGACCAACAGAAAATACTGTGTTTTCTGGTGGTCTTTGGTGACCCCTCTGACACCTCCTTACAACCCCCCCCCCCCCCCCGGGATCCTAACCCCCAGGTTGAGAAACACTGCCTTAAGGCCATCCAAGAAAAAGTAGAGGAGGAGGAAGGAGCGAAAGTAGAGAAGGAAGAAAGGAGAGAAGGAAGAAAGGAGAGAAAGAGGAAGGGAAAGAAAAGGGGGGAAGGAAGGGAAGGGAAGGGAAGGGAAGGGAAGGGAAGGGAAGGGAAGGGAAGGGAAGGGAAGGGAAGGGAAGGAAGGGAAGGAAGGGAAGGAAGGAGAGAAAGTAGAGAAGGAAGAAAAGAGAGAAGGAAGAAAGAAGAGAAGAAAGAAAGGGGAGAAAAAGGAAGGAAAAGAAAAGGGTGAAGGAAGAGAAGAGGAAGAGAAGGAAGGAAGGAAGGAAGGAAGGAAGGAAGGAAGGAAGGAAGGAAGGAGAGAAAGTAGAGAAGGAAGAAAGAAGGAAGAAAGGGGAGAAAGAGGAAGAGAAAGAAAAGTGGGAAGGAAGGGAAGAGGAAGAGAAGGAAGGAGAGAAAGTAGAGAAGGAAGAAGAAGAGAAAGTAGAGAAGGAAGTAGGAGAGGAAGTAGAAAGGAAGAAAGGAGAGAAGGAAGAAAGGTGAGGGAGAGGAAGGGAAAGAAGGAAGGAGAGAAAGCAAAAGGGAAAGAAAGGGGGGAAGGAAGGGAAGAAGAAGAGAAGGAAGGAAGGAGAAGAAGAAAGAAAAAAGTGAAGGAAGGAAACAGCAACACATGGTGGGTACAGCTATGGTATATATATATATATCTAGAGAGAGAGAGTAATATTCCCCCAAGTTTTAGAAACTTCCCTTGGGAATCGAAAACTAGTTCAGTGAGAAGCAGACTGTGTTAGATAGGCTTTAAAAAGGAAATTCTTTCAAGATGCTTTTTTCCCTTCCAATTTATAGCTAGCACAAGAGGAAATGCTTAGGAATGAAGCATAACAAGACTGACACTTGGGTCACCGGTTGGTGGAATTGAGTCTGAAGAGCGGCTGGAGTGTCTAACTAGGAAGGTAAGTAATAATAGGGGCAACTGGAGGTGTGAACTTCTTGCAATAATGTTGCTTTGATATTCATCTGTCACCATTGTCTATAGATTAAAGAACAGATTTTAGCCCCCAAAGCTACAGCGAAAGACTCGGTAGCCCTTGGTTACGATCAGAAGCAAAGTTTTATCAGCAATTAAGATGAGTTTAAAATGACAAGTTGTAAAAAAATTAATGTGAAATGACAAGCTGGGAAAAAATCATTCTGATGAGTTAAGTAGCCTTTCACCTCCACAACACGGTGAAAAAGGAAAAATCTATGCGTTCAATCACATACCTGTTTCTTTTTTAATATGCTATACATTTTTTTAAAAAAGTAAATAACTTGCAAAAAAAACATAAAAGCAGACTTGCCTCTCTTGTTGCCATTTTTCAGATCGATTTCCTCTAAATCTACAGTTGCACATGCAGTTTGCCTTCTCATTTTGCCTCCCTGAGACCAGACTTCAAACAAAATTAAGGAAAGTAGAGATAGTTTTGAGGTTTAGATGAGTCTTAACCAAAATCAGAAATGGAAAAGAAATGTGTATATTTTGGTAATATGTTAATATAACATGCAAATCTTAATGTGTGGTCATTTTTGAGTTTTCCCACTGTGTGGAGGAGACTGTGAACATCAGATTCCTTTTGGAATTACATGGAAGTACATACTAAAATGTGTGTCATTGAAAAATGTATCCAATTATTCTTGATGATATAAAGATATATAACTATAAATAGATATATGTTGAAGGTTTCCCCTGACATTAAGTCTAGTTGTGTCCAACCCTTGGGAGTGGAGTTCCTCTCCATTTCTAATCTGAAGAGCCAGCATTGTCTGTAGACACCTCCTAGATCATGTGGCCAGCATGGCTTCATTGAGTGCCATTACCTTCCCACAGATGCGATACTTATTGAGCTGCTCACATTTGCATGTTTTTGAACTGCTAGGTTTCGAACTGCTGGGCCTAACAGCAGGAGCTCACCCCACTCTCCAGATTTGAACCACCAACCTTTAGGTCAGCAAGTTCAGCAGCTCAGCGGTTTAACTCGCTGTGCCATCAGGGGGCTGTGTATATATGTGTGTGAGTGTATGTTTGTGTATGTATATATGGGGGAAATCTGCATCAATTCATGCCCACATTTCTACACAGCAGGAAAAATAACTTATTCAAGAATATGGATGGGAAGAAATCGCTTGTGTGAGTCTAAGGGCCCATCGACATGGGGCACATATGATGATGCTCATTGAGACTGGAGTACTCCAGATCTGTACCTCTAAAGTCCAGACTGGCACAAGCCAGTCAAGGTGGTCCCAGTGGTGATCAGCACACTGGGTGCAGTGCTTAAAGACCTTGGCCTGCACTTAAAAACAATCGGTGCTGACAGAATTACCATCTGTCAGTTGCAAAAGGCAACCCTACTTGGATCTGCACACATTATTTGCTGATACATCACATAGTCTTAGACACTTGTGTTCAAATACGAAAGCCAGCATAGTGATCTTGTTTGCTGTGTAATAATCGTGTTATGTATCAAATAACAACAACAACAACAACAACAACAACAACAACAACAACATGCACTTGGTAGTTAAACTGCATGTTGCTCTCTAAGAGGTTGAGGGACAGAACATTTACAGATGTTTCTAGTTTGTGGCTTTGGTCACTGTCTCCCAAAGCAGTTACTCTACTCCAAACTCGAGAATGGAAAGCAGAATGTTGGTGGACAGGAAAAGAGATTCAAAGATGGGCTTAAAGCCAACCTCAAAAACTGAGGCATAGACACCGAGAACTGGGAAGCCCTGGCTCTTGAGCATTCTAATTGGAGGTCAGCTGTGACCAGCAGTGCTGCAGAATCCGAAGAGGCACAAATTGAGGGTGAAAGGGAGAAACGTGCCAAGAGGAAGGTACATCAAGCCAACCCTGAATGGGACCGCTTCCACCTGGAAACTGATGTCCTCACTGGAGGAGAACATGCAGTTCAAGAATAGGGCTCCACAGTCACCTATGGACCCACCACCAAGACACCACATCTGGAAGATCATAATCCTTGAGCTATGAGGGATTGCCTAAGTAAAGTGGTTGCACCCATTCTCTTCCTATCTCAAGTTGGTTTCCTTTTGTTATCTGAGTCTCACCTGCCCACCATCTCTCATTGCTTGCCTTCTGCGAAGTATGTGATCAATGTTTCATGGAGAAGCCCTTCTGGTGTGAGACAGGGCATGTAGTAGAATTCTTACCTTTCTTACCTTTCCTGATGGAAATGAGACTGTGTTAATTATACACAAGTGTTCATAAGCAAAGAACTATTTTTACATACTTTATGAAGAAGGCGAAGTTTGATTGCTTCCTTTGCTAGATCCAGCGTGTGGGGTGGAGCGAGCTTGTCAGCTGTTGAACTTTTGTCTAACACATCAGATGTTCTGCTGGAGACATCGACAACAATCTCTCAGAGTCTCCTCCATAGATTCCATCTATTTAAAGCAAACGTTCTGATGGGCCAGACAGGGCATAGACTAGAGAGAGAGAAAAAGATGTGTCTGCAGAGGAAGGCTTTCTAGATATACACACTCCTATTGCTTTAATAGTGTACCTTATTTCTGATGCCACTTGCCTACCTATGCTCATTTCTGTGACATTTCAGATTTAATTATGTATTTTTAAAATAACAAACCAGGTCCGAGCACATTGCCAGTGACCCTTGACTTTCTCTTCTCCCTTAGCAACACAAGCTAACACATCTAATGAAAGGGTTTCCTTATGTGCTGTCTGATTAATGACTGTCCTTAGCGTCTGAGCCAAAATGCTCATTTTCTAAGCTGGTTTCACATGTATTATAGAAACCAATCTCGGAAGAAGGACTGCACCATATGAGTAAACAACCTTATCTCTACTTTATTGTTTGGTGTGGATATGGATCACACTCTTGACATTCTGGCAATGTTATATTCTGTTTGCTGTCACAACTACACCTAGAGTTCTGCACGAGGACAGCATCGTAACTGAGATGAGCAAAAATAGGACTGCCAGCTCTCTAGGTACGAGGGTTGAATGAAAAGTAATGCCTCCACCTTCGTAACTCCTCAACCGATGGAAGTACTGGTATGAGGCAGGTACTGGCTTGTTCAGTAGACTCTCCTCTACAGTTTCATTTTGGTAGAAAGCCTTATAATTGAATGGTTGTGTTGTTAAAGTGCGAAGTATGGAACCCTGAGCAGATGGTTGGTCAATGCAACTTAAGCAAGGTGCAGTCATTGAATTCTTGACAGCAGATGGTGTCATCCCAAAGGAGATTATTCAAATAATGCAAGCTGTTTTATGGTGATTGTGTAAATACTAGAATCATAGAATCAAAGAGTTGGAAGAAACCTCATGGGCCACCCAGTGCAACGCCCTGCCAAGAAGCAGGAATATTGCATTCAAACCTGATTTTCGTACCGGGAGGGGCCTTCCCATTACGTGCTCTTGAAGGTAACGAAAGGAACAAAAGAATGGATGAATAAAAGTAAAACAGTTCCGCATACAACTCTAGCAAGTGATGCAAATTCTGTTCATGGCAGCCTGGTTTCGAAGAGGAATGGTGCATGTGCTCTATATGCAGATTCCTCCCAATTGATCCTGTACCTTTTCAGTATTCAACAACAGTATTCAACAGTATTCAGAGAGAGAGAAAAGGCTCTACCTTTTGAGATTTCAACAAAATAGTACATGATAGATGGTCAATAGATCTGACATAGTACTAAGTCAAATTTGCTACTTCTGTTAAAATGCCAGTAGAAGCTTTGTTTTCCCAGAGTTAAAATTGTTCTCAAATGAAAAGATATTATTGGGTGCAAGATCACCAAAAGTACCAAAAACTTCTAAGAGTAGTATTGGTACTTGGTAGGAAGGTCTTTGTGTTAGCCAAAATCAGGAAATACTCTAAAACTGCAAAGGAGACACTTGTGTGAAGCATCCTCTACAATTTTAGAGGATAAGTGCAAAGATAAATGTTTTAAAATGAAATAATCACGTAGATTCATGATGAAAGGAACTGCAAAGTAAAAAGAAGGAAAGTAGCCTTTGATAGATAAGTGATCATTATTATTATTACCCTCATTATTGTTATTATTATTAGTTATGAGGAGGTGACTCATGAGCATGATCAGTCTTCGGGGACTCTCAAAGAGAATACTCACAGATACTTTTTCTTCTTTTTAATGGAAGAAACATGTTCCAATTTACTTTTCCTTAGATGCATTTTTAACTAGAGACAGGAAGGTGCCCGGGCTTTGGTTTCAACAGACATATTTATGGCTAATATAGCTATACTTGCAAAAGAGGGAAATTCCAGAGAGAGAAGTTATAGACATTAGCTGAAACCATAATAAAAATATACCAACTAAGCACAAAATCTTAACTTTCCCTTCCTCTTTATGATGAGCATTATGGCATTCTACAGTTCCGTCTGTAGGCAACTCATCACACATTTTAGTACAACTTTAGCCATACATGAAATAATACAAGGAAACGTTTCACCACACGTTGCTGAAGATGTTTTAAATCAAAGGCCATTGAAATTGGGAGCTATGCACTATGCAATATCCCTAGCTGAGGCAAAAACACCTGCTGTTGTAGTATATATTTTCTTTTTTATGCCATTCTGAAAGTGGGGAAGAACACTTTGCTGTCCAGCTCCAAGTTAAGAGAGTTTTTGCTTGGTTACTCATAAATTATATAGTGCATAGACCCAAGCCTGTAGCCAAGAGGCAGTTTAGGGGTTCACCCCCCCACCTCCCAAAATTTTCAGGTCCAAAAAAACTGGTTTACTCATGAATTTTAACTGGTTAACGAAATCCTCATGCCAAGTCTATGAGAAGCAAAAATTAAAGTCCCTCCAGAACTGCAAGCACTATCTCAACCAAAGCTTGATCATCCGCACTATTACCAATATAGTGGTATGGCGCAATATAGCAATGTTTAATGCTGATAATTATACTAAGCTAATAATATAATATATTCTATGTATATATATCTTGTAAGCTGCTCTGAGTCCTATTCGGGGTGAGAAGGGCAGCATATAAATGTCGTAAACAAACAAATAAATAAATTATGTACCTTTCACCAACAGTCTTTGAGATCCACCCCTCCTGAAGACTGTTGGTGAATTTCTCACCTCAAAAGTCGAGCTTTTTTTGTTAATTTGACCCAACCGACTGATGAAGGCTCTTGTGAGTCGAATCCAGTTGCAGGTTGGAGTCAATTCATGTGACTACTGGAGTCTAGTCATATGTAATAAAGAACAGGACATTTTCTCAAATGAAGACTTTGTTTTATACTTCAAGAAAAGAACCAGTTGTTTCTACTTAATGTGAATGTGGCAGTTTTTTTTATATGTGTATTTGTAATATATACATTGAGTTAATTTAGTTATTTTCATATTACCACAATCAGTGGATTTTGGTCTCCACAGACAGCCAATTCTCTCACAACAGAAGCAACTTGCAATATATTCTTAATTTGCTTCTGAAATGATAAAAATATATATCTCACAATGAGTCTTGTTGAAAGACAGGTTTTTCTTCCATATTTACATGTATCTTCTCTTTTGATTAACAGGATCTATTACCTGTGAAGGTATTTGTGCAGAAGTCATTGATACTATGTATGTGTTTAACTGTTAGAGTATATTTTCATGTTTGTAACAGTAGCTAAAACTAGTTATCTGGTTTGAATCCACAGTGAGCGTTGCCAAGGAGACCAGGCAGGCTAGCTCAGGAGAGTGAGAAGTGGGCGGAGCCAAGCAGAAAAAGTTATAGGCGTCTTTGGAAAAGGGCCAGTGTGTGTGTGAGAGAGTGGAGGCTTGAAAAGCCTGGGAAAGAGGTGTGTGAGAGCAGCTGGAGGTTTTTCAGTCTAGAAGGGCTGAAGAGAGAAACCTGGCCAGTTTCTTTAGTCAAGGAAGACCAAAGGAAGATCTTTAGTCAAAGAAGGACTAGAGATCAGAGATTTGATCAAGGAAAGATCAAATTGGAGGGCTAGTTATAGTGGGAAATATAGTTCACTAAAGAGCTTCTCCTCAGTTGGCCACGAGCTGTGTTATTTGAAAGAGTGGACTATATTAAAACCAAGTGATATTCAAAGTTATATAAGTTATTTAACAGCCTGCAACCATACGCTTTGTACACAATAAACTTGTTATCTTTTGTTAAAGACCATCTCATCTCAATTAATCTGCGTCTGTAGAGCCAGATCTCATCGGTGATACCTCAAA
Organism: Anolis sagrei; assembly: GCF_037176765.1. Taxonomy (NCBI): domain Eukaryota; kingdom Metazoa; phylum Chordata; class Lepidosauria; order Squamata; family Anolidae; genus Anolis; species Anolis sagrei. Next base: position 6,375,120 of record NC_090030.1, read on the forward strand.
TACCTCACGTTGGTGGCAGTTACCTTAATTTACAACTAATAATTGGCCTCCTCTATAATATATTCTTCTTTATTGATTTATCACATTTATTACATACTATTGCATTTTGTACATCAGCCTCTTTAACATGGTGTTTTGTTGTTTTGCTTTGACATTCCCCCCCCCTTTTCTCTTTTTTTCCTTTTTTCCACCACAGTGCTCCCCTCCACCCGTCTCAAGCCACCATTCTTACATTTCATCTGTCCAAAATTTCATTTCTTCTTGTGACGGTAATTTTCCTTCCTTATTTTTTAATCCATTTACCACAAATCTTCCCCATACAGCATCAAAATCGCTCTATAATATATTCTTATACACAATTGAGGCCTAAGATTAATTCCCTCCATAATCATCCACATCTACACAGTATTACTCCTCAGGATCTTCAGCAAAGGATCTTCCCATCCATCATAGCTAAGTGTTACCTGAGATCTTCATATCTGGAGATGCCGTGGCTAAATTGGGACTATATGCTGTCAAAGCACATGTTCAAATGCCAAGCAGCAACACCTTTCTTTGGTGATGGCTTTACTTGAAGGTTTTGCTTTGTCTTGTTTAAACAACCACAACATCAACTTTGGTTTGCCCACACCGACAGATAGCATCTGCTTTGAGATCCCTTTCACAGCATGAACTGGTAAAGGCAACATAAGGTAAAAGAATTTCCTTTGTCCTACCAAATTGTGGGGCATAACTTACACATATTATTGAGGGCAAAAGTGAGAAGTAATGGATTTTCTGGTGTACGGAGGAAGAATCACAAACACAGATGGCAGTAGTCTTTACATGGGTGTGGAATTCTCTGCTGTTTGCATTTTTTATGTTTCATTGTCATCTAACGTTTCAGTGGCTACACCTTGTATCTGTTAAAGTGTCATGCATTCTCTGTGGCATGGCACTTTAATGAGACATGCTGCATTATCACAGGGTGTCTGCACCCTACACCACTGGAGAAATTATACTGTTTAGCCAGTATTGCACCACCTGACATCCGCTGGGAAGAAGCAGACAATAGTGAAAGGACCAAGGCAGAGACATCTCCGGTCCATCCCCTGTTCAGATACCAGCCAGCACACGAACACCTTCAATCAAGAAATAGTCTTATAAGATCTACAGAGACACTTGCAGGAGCACCTCAGCAAGCAAGAGTCCAAAAGGGGCAGGCTAAAACCCAGAATCTTAATCCATGGCTGATACCAAATGAGAGACTCCCTCCTGGGCACAAAGAAGACTGGACGACTTGGAAGGCGCTGAACAGACTGCGCTCTGGCACCACGAGATGCAGAGCCAACCTTAAGAAATGGGGCCACAAAGTGGAGTCCATGATATGCAAGTGTGGAGAAGAGCAAACCACAGACCATCTACTACAATGCATCCTGAGCCCTGCCACAATGGAGGACCTTCTTAGAGCAACACCAGAGGCACTCCAAGTGGCCAGCTACTGCTCAAAGGACATCTAATAGAATGCCAAGTTTTCAAACTTTGTGTTTGTTTATTTTTAAATACATTACAACTGTACCCTTGGTTTGCTCCTGATATTATAAATAAATCTGCAGCATCCAAGGTGAAAAAAGAAAGTGCAAAAGTTGGGTTGCAGTTCTACATCACAACAGCAACCAAACTGATTGATAACTGGCAAATAGAGGGAGAAAACATGGAGACAGTGACAGACTTTGTATTTCTAGGCACAAAGATTACTGCAGACGCAGACTGCAGCCAGGAAATCAAAAGACGCTTCCTTCTTGGGAAGAGAGCAATGACCAATCTCAATAAAATAGTGAAGAGTAGAGACATCACACTGGCAACCAAGATCTGCACATTTAAAGCAATGGTATTCCCTGTAGTAAGCTATGGATGTGAGAGCTGGACCAGAAGGAAGGCTCATCGATGGAAGATAGATGCTTTTGAACTGTGGTGTTGGAGGAAAGTTCTGAGAGTGCCTTGGACTGCGAGAAGATCCAACCAGTCCATCCTCCAGGAAATAAAGCCCAACTGCTCATTGGAGGGAAGGAGATGAGAGGCAAAGATGAAGTCCTTTGGCCACATCATGAGAAGACAGGAAAGGTTGGAGAAGAGAATAATGATGGGGAAAATGGAAGGAAAAAGGAAGAGGGGCCAACCAAGGGCAAGATGGATGGATGGTATCCTAGAAGTGACTGGATTGACCTTGAAGGAGCTGGGGGTGGTGACGGCTGACAGGGAGCTCTGGCATGGACTGGTCCATGAGGTCAGAGAAGACAATGATGCTGGGGAAAATGGAAGGAAAAAGAAAGAGGGGCTGACCAAGGGCAAGATGGATGGATGGTATCCTAGAAGTGACTGGATTGACCTTGAAGGAGCTGGGGGTGGCCATGGCTGACAGAGAGCCCTGGTGCGGGCTGGTCCATGAGGTCAGAGAAGACAATGATGCTGGGGAAAATGGAAGGAAAAAGGAAGAGGGGCCAACCAAGGGCAAGATGGATGGATGGTATCCTAGAAGTGACTGGATTGACCTTGAAGGAGCTGGGGGTGGTGATGGCTGACAGGGAGCTCTGGCATGGACTGGTCCATGAGGTCACGAAGAGTCGGAAGCGACTGAATGAATAAACAACAACAATCCTTTAGATGTGGCTATTCTATAAACCTAAGGTTTTACTAGGCTCAGTATATTCCTTTTCTTTCCAATATAGCTCCGTAAGCTATATTGTTCACCAAATAACACGTGACCAGAGTGCCTGGGACTTTTCTCTTTTTAGAAACGATACGCCTGAAGAATATTTGCAACCCACCTCGAGGCCTGTATCTTCAAGAAGAAGGCAGTTATTAATGAAAACAGATGGAATGACACAGGCAAGGCTATGAAAATGTGTTATCTTTTTGTGTGCAGAGACCGACATGTGACTCATAATGTGTCTCTTTGTATTGGCAGCACAAAAGATTAGCAATAAATCTGCAATAAAAACAAAATGCGGTTAGCTGTTATTGGGACCATCTTATCTCAAGCTGTATGGGCCAGCCTGTCATTATTTGTTTAATGTTGTAATTTTTAAAGCTGGCTTTGTGTGGCAATTTTTCACATTGTACAATGTTTGCTGTACTACAGACTGACCCCTCTTTTTTTGCTATGACCAACTGTTACAGAAGCCAATGTGCTGATCATAGAATCATAGAATCCTAGAGTTGGAAGACACCTCATAGGCCATCCAGTCCAACGCCCTGCTAAGAAGCAGGAAAATCAAATTCAAAGCACCCCTGACAGATGGCCATCCAGTCTCTGTTTGAAAGCCTCCAAAGAAGGAGCCTCCACCACACTCTGGGGCAGAGAGTTCCACTGCTGAACAGCTCTCACAGTTAGGAAGTTCTTCCTGATTTTCAGGTGGGATCACCTTTCCTGTAGTTGGAAGCCATGGTTCCATTGCGTCCTAGTCTCCAGAGCAGCAGAAAACAAGCTTGCTTCTCCCTCCCTATGACTTCCCCTCATATCTTGATCCATGGCCCTCATCATGTCTCCTCTCAGCCTTCTCTTTTGCAGGTTAAACATGCCCAACTCTTTAAGCCACTCCTCATAGGGCTTGTTCTCCAGAACCTTGATCATTTTAGTCACCCTCCTCTGGACACATTCCAGCTTGTCAACATCTCCTTTCAAATTGTGGTGCCCAGAATTGGATACAATATTCCATGTTCTCTGATATTTTTCTAATGTATTTGTATGTGTGTGTGTACATACATGTGGTGGCTGAGGGGGCATTCGAGCTGCCTCTTGGATGGGACAAAATGTACAACATCATTATCTTTTACCAAAAGCATTTTCCAAGAGACATCACTGAAAATCCTGCTGTGTTTGTGGAGTTGTTTCCTCAGCAGGATCTTGTCATTTACTATACTGCGTAACAGCATTCAAAAAGTTTTCTGTTTGAAAGTGCTATTTCCTGATTAACTGTGCTATCCTTACTTTGAAAGCAGTTTTATACTCCAGAAACATTGTTTTTGTGGCTGCCACAAACTATGTTGAATTGGCTGAGACTCAATGAGATAGTCATTGAAGAAGTATATCCAAATGTGCTGCAGAATGTCCCTCCCTCGAAAACAAAGTTTTTGCAGTTTAATAAACTTTCTCATGTTTTTTATGATAGACCCAATTAGGAAATAACATTTATAACCCAGGAACAATAATGCTATTTTAAAAACCATTCTTTATGGCTATGATGGGAGTTGTATTGCTTCCTACAAGTTGTTGGAGTCCAACTCCTCCCTAGCATAGCCAGTGTTGAGTTGCAGTCTGAGAAAGACTGGAAAGCTAATGGTTTGAGAAAATGTTTTGTAGTTTGAATGGCAAGGGCTGTCTATATTTTAGTTTGTTGTATTCTGTTATTCAACTTGCGTTTGCAGTAGGTAAAGGCAAAGTTAAAGGTAAAGATGTATTGTCGAAGGCTTTCATGGCCGGAATCACTGGGTTGTTGTAGGTTTTTCCGGGCTATAGGGCCATGTTCTAGAGGCATTTTTCTCCTGACGTTTCGCCTGCATCTATGGCAAGCATCCTCAGAGGTAGTGTGGTCTGTTGGAAGTAGGAAAAATGAGTTTATATATCTGTGGAATGACCAGGGTGAGACAAAGGACTTTTGTCTGCTGGAGCTAAAGGTAAAGGTTTTCCCCTGACATTAAGTCCAGTCGTGTACGACTCTGGGAGTTGGTGCTTATCTCTGTTTCTAAGCCGAAGAGCCAGCATTGTCTGTAGACACCTCCAAGGTCATTTGTCTGGCCTGACTGAATGGCCTGGACTGCTATCAATATGCGGACAACACCCAACTCCTGTTGCGCTTAGAGCCTGGAGTAACGTCAATACCTGACAATTTCACCTTCTGCCTGGAGGCACTGTCGAACTGGCTACGTGCTAGCAGACTGAAGGTGAATCTGGAGAAGACTGAGATCCTGTGGCATGGCTGCCTGATAGGTCTGACCCATCCGCTACCCACCTTTGATGGCGCTGCTCTATCTCCATTGCCTACCATTGCGTTAAGAGCTTAGGTGTCATCCTGGATTCGCAGCTGACGATGGAGGCTCAGGTCGCTGCTGCCAGCAAACAGGTCTTTTTCCATCTACGACAAGCGAGGCAACTGGCACCTTACCTGTCGGATGAGGCTCTGGCAACAGTCATCCATGCCACGATCACATCTAGGCTGGACTATTGCAACGCCTTGTATGTTGACCTTGCTATTTCTACGACCCGAAAGCTCCGTATTGTCCAGAATGCTGCAGCCAGGTTACTCACAAAAACACCCATGAGATGCCATAGAACACAAGTGCTGCGGCATCTACACTGGCTCCTAATTGAGTATCGTGGTTTGTATAAGATGCTGGTCCTGACCTTTAAAACTTTATATGGCCAGGGTCCATTGTATCTTAGAGACCGTCTCTCCTTCTACCATCATCGGAGGTCGCCACGACCATCCCAACGTGATTTGCTCTATATGCCGGGTACTAGGGAAATGCCCTTGGAAAGCACCAGGCACAGATGGACCTTCTCTATTTCTGCCCCTGCCTTATGGAATTCCTTATGGCCTCCCTATTTGAGATGAGCCATGTGTGACTTAGGGCATTTTATCCTAGCACTTAAGACCTGGCTTTTGACTAGAGCATTTGACCCTTGTTAATTTTAATATTTGTATGTATGTGTTTTATCCTGTATAATTTCTGCTATGTAAATTGCCTGGAGCATCTCGAATGGAGGGCGATTAATAAGTAATTAAAAATGATGATGATGATGAGTGCCATTACCTTCTCGCCAGAGCAGTACCTATTGATCTACTCACATTTGCATATTTTTGAACTGCTAGGTTGGCAGAAGCTGGGGCTAACAGTGGAAGCTCATGCCGCTCTCTGGATTCAAACCTGTGACCTTTTGGTAACCCACCCCTATTCCTCTAATTAAACCCTCCAGAGAAAGATACTCCACCGCAGTGAACCCACGGCTTCATGCCACTTATAGATTTGATTTGAAGGAACATGATTAATTTTGGAAGTTGACTGGTTTCTAACTGCAAAAAAGTTTATGCTTATATACTGGAAAACTTTCCTCTGCCAGCTTGAGACTCAACCCCACTGCCTCTTCTAACTAAAAAGCATTAACAAGATTCACAACCTCCTTGGGTTTGACCCACTTCCTGGAAACATAACCAAAATGTTCACTGTTTTGAAGAATTCATCATAGATACTTCATACTCAGTAACAGATTCCTTGGGTTAGCAAAGTCACAATAGGGTACCTTCCCAGTTTTCAGAGTAAGTTTGATGGCAATGGATTTTGTTTCCTTCTATGTTGAGCTTTCCTTTAAGAATGCTCAGCATGTCAGTGTCAGAACCTGGAAGCTCTTGGAATAAAAGCACGCTCACAAAGGCAAATCCTTGGATAGGAAGACAGTTCTGAAAGTTTCCCACCAACCGCTGTGTGTATTGTTCAACTCAAAAACTGTGGCATAGACATCGAGAACTGGGAAGCCCTGGCCTTTGAGCACTCTAACTGGAGGTCAGATGTGACCAGCAGTGCTGCAGAATTCAAAGAGGCACGAATGGAAGGTGAAAGGAAGAAACATGCCAAGAGGAAAGCACATCAAGCCAATGCTGACCAGGACCGCCTTCCATCTGGAAACCAATTTCATCACTGTAGAAAAACATGTGGATCAAGTAAAGGGCTCCACAGCCACCACCAAGACACCACATCTGGAAGACAATCATCCTCAAGCTATAAGGGATTGCTTAAGTAGTAAGTAAGTAAGTAATATCATTCAACTATCCCATCCCCCTCTACTGGCAACATACCATTCCCAGAATTGCTATCCTACTGTTTTGTTTTCTCCCCAGTCCGGATGGCCTTATCAAAAGACTTCATCACACTAGAAAATAAATCCACTTAAAATCTGGTTTCTGCTTCCTGCAGAATTCTGGGGTTTGTAGTTTAGCGAGGCTGTTAAAAGCTCCTCCTTAAATGTTCTCATCCGTTCTCCCAGCCTCTCCCTCTAAACATCCATGTTACAGGGTGGATGGAGAGCTCCTTCCAAGCTGGTATGGACATCCTGAGAGTCATAAATATAGAGGAGTAACTCTACCTCTCTCTCTCTTTTCATATTAAAACATCCTATGCATTCTTTATTGTTTTTGAAGACATTTCTAAATGTTGGTGTGTTCTTTAAAAAAAACGAGCAAAACCATAATCTGTTCTTACAGGTTAATTTCAATTTGTATAGCCATTAGCAGCATGCAGATGGCCGGAGCTTGATGATAAGTAGTTAATGAGCTTGATAAATTGTTAACTCATTACAATTTTCTGGTGATCTGGTCTAACCTGCTGGGTTTCCTGATTAACACCATCGCTTTCTCATATTGGCTAAATTTAAATGGTTAGGATGTATTAAAGCAGGGGAGTGATGGGTTAGAATGAATTCTTATCAAGTATGTGGATGATGCAAAACTGGGAAAGATAGCTAGCACACTGGAAAAGAAGAATTCAGAAGGACTTTGAACAGTTTTGTGTCCAGACTTTCGGTGGGGGCCCCGATCCATTTTTTGTGACCCTTCTAAAATTGGACCTGTTTTGTATCAGCCCATTGTGGGGGGGGGGGGGGTGTTCCCAGGCTCCCCTTCCCATCATTTTAGGCATTTAAGCTGTTTTACTCTAGGGAAGAGGCACTCAGCTGCAGGCAGCTTTAAGGAGGCTTCTTACCTGTTTCTACTCTAGAGGTGAGGTGTTCAGTTGCAGGCAGGTGCCCACACTTCTTCTTCTTCTTCTTCTTCTTCTTCTTCTTCTTCTTCTTCCTCTTCCTCTTCCTCTTCCTCTTCCTCTTCCTCTTCTTCTTTGAAACACAACAAGATGAGTCCACACCAAACAAGTTCATTTTGCTGGTGTTGTATTGGATCACACATAGGACACTTCCCAAGTGTCTAGGACTGTGTGATGTATTGGCAAATAATGCGTGCAGATCCCAGTAAGGTGGCCTTCTGCAGCTGGCAGATGGTAATTTTGTCAGGGCCGACTGTGTTTAAGTGCACACCAAGGTCTTTAGGCAGTGCACCCAATGTGCTGATCACCACTGGGACCCCATTGACTGGCTTGTGCCCGAGGCTGCAGTTCTATCTTTAAATCCTCGTATTGTGTCAGGTTTTCCAGTTGTTTCTCTTCAATCCTGCTGTCACCTGCGACTGCAACACCGACGATCCATACTTGGTTTTATAACACAATTGTGAGCTCGGGAGTATTGTACTCCAAAACTCTCTGACTGAATTCGTGTCAGCTTTTCCAGTTGTTCCTCTTCAATCTTGCTCATTGCAATGATGAACAGTGGTGACAGTGAGTCACCCTGGAAAATTCCTTACTTGATGTTCACAATTTCATAGCTTTCATTGCCCACAAACAACTCCGTTTTCTATTGTTTCATTGCATTTTCAGTGAACTTTCTAATATTTTCACAAACCCCTTATTATTATCACCATCACCATCACCATCATCCTTTAGTTGGAGATCATTCAACAGGGAATTGGACTTGATGATATTTCAAGAGTATTGAGGAAAACATTGAGAGAAGCCAAAATGTACCCTGGTAAAGAATGAAATTAGTTTGGAGGCTCTTTTTTCGTTTTTTTAGTTCTCAAGAAGTCGTGACCCTTACACAATGTCAGCTGAAAGTCTGAAAGGTTAAAGGCTGGCGTCTTCCCCAAGATCTATTGATCCCATGTTCCTTTGGGAGCTAAGCTGCTCAGTCTCTTTTCTAAAAGTGACTCGCCTCCTCTGTTGCTTTTATTCTGAACATACAGTATTGAGTATCATTATTCACATAGTTTCCAAATGTCACAGATCGATTAGGGTGGCTACACTCAACCTGCTGCATTTCTAGTTTTGCAATGGGTGTTAAAATATACCCCAACTGCAGCTTAAAAAGGGCAACACCGTAAGGCACAGCAGGGAAGTTGAAAAACCCCTCAAATAGAAGCATACCCTCATGAACTTAAATTGTCTCTGTGTTTGTCTAAATATGTTGTGAGTCTATGGCATTGAATGTTTCCCATGTATATGTGCACTGTAATCCGCCCTGAGTCCCCTACGGGGTGAGAAGGGGAGAATATGAATACTGTAAAAAAATAATAAAATAAGGCTGGCATTAGGAGAATGATGTAGTATTATTATTCTGGGTTGCTGGTTTGCATTCTGTATTAATAGAAGTTCTGGAAGGCAAGTACATGGAAGCAGGGCCGGCCCTAGGTAAATTTCAAGTGTAAGCAAATAGTATTTTGGCATCCCCCCCCCCCCCCCAACCAATCACTGAAAAATAAAAGGTAGAAGGTTTTGTTTTTCAAAGCCACCTTGTCATTTGCCATCCTCAAGGTGTTGGCAACCAATTGGTGGTGGTGTCTTTCCTGGGATGTCCCCCCTTGCACCGTGTGCTGCAGATTGGGGAGGGAGGGTCTTGGGAGGGTCTCGGAGCAGGACTCCCTTTCCCAGGGTTTCCCGAGGCCGGTGGAGGAGAGGGGAGGAGCACAGAGCAGAGAGCAAGCAAGCAAGCGAGGGGTCTTTGTGCCACACCTCCCTTGCTCTTACCTTTATTCCACCTGCCCTGCTGCTGGGCAGCCCCTTTGTGGCCTGGAGGAGGACCAGGAGCTTTCCTTCCTTTCTCCCTCCCTTGCACTTTTCTGCTCGGGTAGGATAGCAACAAATATCCATTGCCTAGTCAAAGCCATGGTATTCCCTGTAGTAACCTACGGATGTGAGAGCTGGACCTTAGGGAAGGCTGAGCGAAGGAAGAGAGATGCTTTTGAACTGTGGTGTTGGAGGAAAGTTCTGAGAGTGCCTTGGACTGCGAGAAGATCCAACCAGTCCATCCTCCAGGAAATAAAGCCCGGCTGCTCACTGGAGGGAAGGAGACTAGAGACAAAGTGGAAGTCCTTTGGCCACATCATGAGTAGACAGCAAAGCCTAGAGAAGACAATTATGCTGGGGAAAGTGGAAGGTAAAAGGAAGAGGGGCCGACCAAGGGCAAGATGGATGGATGGCATCCTTGAAGTGACTGGACTGACCTTGAAGGAGCTGGGGGTGGTGACGGCCGACAGGGAACTCTGGCGTGGGCTGGTCCATGAGGTCACAAAGAGCCGGAGAAGACTGAACGAATGAACAACAAGGATAGCATGGCATGCCCGTGCGGTGGAGAAGGAGGAGAGCCCTTCATCCCAGTTGTGCCATGAAGGAGGCGGGTGCAAGGGTGCTACTTGCTAGAAAGAGACTGAGGCACCACACAGGAGAGAAAGGGCTTGTGTCTCTGTGTCTCTCACATGGGGCTGGCCTTGGAAGAGGAGGAAGGTTGGCAGGGAAGGCATTGCCCCAACGTGATGGCGGCGCTGCTACTGCTTTGGAGAGGGAACCCCTTGGAAGCAGAGGTGGGGGTGCCTCAAGAGCACCCCTCGGGGATTCGCGCTATGCGCAAATGAGTATCTTGCCTATTGCTTCAGCCACCCCTGCATGGAAGCACTCTGTTATCTCTGTCCTGCTCTGCCCCCTGTTACTTACAGCCTCTTCATTTTAGTATTATTTGCTACTTGGCAATTACTTTGCACTGTATATGCTTTAAATATTCATGCAAGCTATTATTTGCACTGTGCAGCACGTCCCGGATTTTTTTTATATGTATAAAAAAAATCATATTATTCATTCAGTACTTAGAAGATTGACCCAAGGTTCCTACTTTAAACACACAGTGATATTGATTGTGAAAATACACTAAGAAAATTATGTGGTTTATATGCATGCATTACATCTTCTGAGTCATCCTAAAGCTTATAATTTAAACCCCAGTGTTTCAGGTAAAGAAGAAAGAAAGAAAGAGAGGGAGGAAAATATAAAAAACGAAATTGCTTTTTCTAAGTAAAGGCTGCTTTGATTTTAGCTTTAAACCAAGCTTTGTCGTGCAATGAGAGAGAGAAGAAAGAAGAAAAAAAGCAAACTGCTACAGGATGAAAGGTCTCTCTCATATCAAATGTACAGTCATGCATTATGAAAAGATTGTATGCCATCCAAACACATCATGCCACTGGCCGGAGATTGTTTTACAAAAGCTTTCTCGGAATTATTTCAACAATTCAGTACTAGGTATCAATGGAAAACAGGAAGAAATGAGCAAGAGACTGTCAATTTTCAGAGAGCTCTTTTGCCATCTCCCTCTCTCCCTCTCTCTCTCTTTTCCTCATTATGCATGGCTCTGCAGACTGCAAGGGGTGAAGATGGATTTGTTTCAAAAACCAACAAAAGTGTGAAAAGAAAAAAACCCATAAGTAACACCCCAAAAGAAGAGGCGAAATGACTTCATACCATTAATGTGTTGCCTTGCAATGCAACCAGTTTTTCTTTATTTTTCAAGCTGTGAAATTCACACTATATATCAAGCATATGGGGAAAAGTTGAGTAATAAATGCCAAGTCTACTAAGAAGATCAGTTTATGTCAAAGGGTCACCAAGATCTCAAAAGTCCAACAGCTCAGTGCAGTTTAGATGTCACACATTTTGCCCCTCTCAGTTCTGGTGGCCATTTCTCATTGATGCCATGAATGCAACATTAGTAAGAGAGCTCCCTTTGTATACAACAGGACAATCTAGAGTGCTCCAAGAGTCATTTTTGGCCTGACATGTCTGGCATACCAGGCAGTGATCAGGTGTGTCACTTTCTGATGGGCTTTTGGTTGGTTTGGGCTTGGGAAGAAGTATTTGCATGCCAAAACATTCCTCTAAGGTCACTTTATGTCAAACAGACTTCCTCCTCCCAGCAATTTTGGAAGAATCAAAGTACCAAGGGCTCCATGGTACCCTTCAATGATCCGATGCATCCTATGGGTTGCAGAGCCACCACCTTCATACAGATGTATACATATAAGGGGTAAAAACCTTTCTCCTTAATATGTGGCCGCTAAGATGTAAATGCAGTGTTCCCTTGCTACTTCGTGTTTCGCTTTACGGAACATTGTAAATGCATATTCATTGGGGGTCATGCATGCCACTTAATGTAATACTCCTTTCTTCATTGGTATAGTGAATACATGAATGGGGAAAACAACTTCACATATCTCATGTGTCATGAATACTTTTTAAACACTAAAAAGATTATTTTATTCTGTTTTCAGTGAGACAGGTTGCATAGGCACTTTCAGAGAAAGAAAGTAAACACACAGAGATCGTATAATTACATTGGTTACACAAACAAAAAGGATATTAAAAAACGATTCTGGCCCAACTTACCTGTCTGAACACATTTGAACCAGTTAGGACATTAAGATCATCCGGGGAGGCTCTGCTCTCAGTCCTGCCTGCTTCACAGGCATGCCTGGCGGGGATGAGAGGCGGGGCCTTCTCAGTGGTGGCCCCTCGGCTGTGGAACACCCTTCCTACAGATATTAGATCGGCCCCCTCCCTATTGGCATTTCAAAGGAAAGTGAAGACCTGGTTGTTCAAGCAGACATTTGACTAGGCAAGCAAAGTTTATTGAATAGTCTATTGACCGCATCAACAGGCATTTGACTAGGCAGTGTAATGAACATAGGGACACAGAATAACGGATGATGAGATTGGATTTTGATTCTACTGATGAGACGCTAATGATTTGTTATATTGATGCTTAACTGTTTATTATGCTACTGTTTTAACTGTCCCTTAATTGCTTTTTATGATGTTTAGCATTGAATTTTTGCTGTTGTTAACCGCTTTGAGTTGCCTAAGGGCTGAGAAAAGCGGTATATAAATGAAGTAAATAACAAATAAATAAATAAATAAATAAATATTACATTTTACTCAGCACTCACACATAGGCCTGAGTAACAACGGAAAAATTTGTTTCTAAAATCGATTTGTATTTGGGGTTTTTTTTTCGATATTTAAAATAATTACAAAATTTTCCTTTTAAAAAGTTCGATATTTACGAAATTTCGTAAATGTGAAAAAAATTACAAAACATTAACGAATCGATTTCCGAAACAATAACGAATTGATTCGTTAATGGTGGACGCGACCGCGAAATACGCTAAAAAACCTCCAAAAACTTCTGAAGCTTCCCTCTCCCTCTGTTGTTGACTGTTGGTGTGATATTATAATTTTTTTTCACTAATTAAACAAAAAACTTGCCCCAGACATGCGGAAATAATAACGAAACGACCTCAGAACAATAACGAAACGAATACAATAACGAAATACGAAGCATTTACAAAACGTGTTTAAAAATTCGTTTTTTAAAAAAATTGCTCCAGAATGGTTCGTTATCGTTTTGTAATTGAAAAAATTAATGAATTATTAACGAATTACGAATTAACGAAACGAAACCGCCCAGCCCTACTCACACACATACAAACATTTATTCATCCATCATACATACATTACCATCCCTTCTTCCTTCTCCTGGAGAAGAGAACCACATGGAGGCCAGATTGCATCCCCTGTGAATCTCCCATTCTTTGATACACCATCTTTATTCATCCTTTGGAGAAAGAGGTGGGTATACAGAATTTGCACTCTTGCCACGCTTTTGGAAAATAAAAAGGTCTCTTATATAGCATATTTCTTGCTGTTGTTCTTCCAAAAAGTTGTAAATGATTGACAAGCTTTTTTCCAGCTAAAAACAGCTGACTCTCTCAGTTCCTCACAGATGTTGGCTTTTCTTCCTTAACTGGTATTGGTTTTCCTTCTTAACATAAGGAACTATTGTGTTGACTTAACTTAAAAGAATAATTGTCTTTAGCTATGTAAACATGTTGTTTTCAACCCAAGAGTTAATCATGGTCTTTGGTCATGTCAGCAGTTTAGCAGTTTTTCCTTCAACAGCCTTTTTATCAGTTCAACAGTACATGAATTCTTCAACTTCTTTAGAAATTTTCCAGGCTGCAGTAATCTTCAGTCTTCACCAGATCCCATTCGTACACTTTCATGGAATGCAAACATGTTGTTTTCAACCCGAAAGTTAATCATTGTCTCTGGTCATGTTAGCAGTTTTTCCTTCAACACCCTTTTTATCATTTCAGCACTTCATGAATTTTTCACCTTCTTTTGCAGTTTTTCAGGTGTCATTATTCTTCAGTCTTATAAAATAATATAATAAATAAACTTTATTTGTACCCCGCTACCATCTCCCCGATGGGCACTCGGTGCAGCTTACATGAGGCCAAGTCCAAAACAACAATTACATAAAATAAAACCAAAAACACAAATAATGAACAATAATAACGCAATTACATAAAACAAATGACAACATAACAATATAGGATTACAATAAGCACAGTCACAATAACATGGGCAAGCTACATGTAATGGATAAGAGAAAAACTGGTTAAAAACAGATTAAAAACTCAGGCAAGATAAAACAAGGACAGATCATTTGTGGAGGAGAGGTCATTATAGTGGAGGTAGTGGAGCCAAGCTTTCCCATGGGGGAATGTACTCCAATAACAAAAACCGTTGAAGCGAAACACTAGTGTGAAGATGTAAATCTATTCATCAAATGCGCAGCGAAAGAGACAGGTTTTGAGGTTCTTTTTAAAAGTTTCTAGGTTAGGGGTTTTCCTAATCTCTCCAGGTAGTGAGTTCCAGAGTCGGGGAGCCACAGAGGAAAAAGCTCTCTCCCTCGTACTCACCAGACGAGTCTGTGAGTCTAACAGGGGCGAAAGAAGGGCCTCCCCAGAAGAACGGAGGGCCCGAGTTGGTTCATGGAGGGAGATACAGTCACGAAGGTAGGCGGGTCTCAAACCGTTTAGAGCTTTATAGGTGATAACCTGCACCTTGAATTGGGACCAGAAAATAAACGGCAGCCAGTGGAGCTCCTTAAACAGGGGAGTTGACCGCTTCCTGTAAGTTGTCCCAGTTATTAGTCTGGCTGCTGAACGTTGGACAAGTTGTAATTTCTGGGCCGTCTTCAAGGGTAGCCCCACATAGAGAGCATTACAGTAGTCCAGTCTAGACGTAACTAAGGCATGGACCACCATGGTTAAGTCAGACCTCACGAGGTAAGGTCACAGTTGGCGCACAAGTTTTAATTGCGCGAAGGCCCTCCTGGCCACCGCCGACACTTGTGCATCAAGCGTCAGTGCTGAGTCTAGGAGGACCCCCAAACTGCGGACCTGTGATTTCAGGGGGAGTGCAACCCCATCTTCACCATACCTCAGTCATACACTTTTATAGAATTTCACTCAATCCACACATCATATTTATCACACATGCATTAAAGCTTAATTACCATTTCAAATTCCTAGCAAATTCTTAGGGAATGGAAACAGATGAGGCAACCGAGTCCTCAACTCTTATTTCCTAATTCTTCCACCAGTAAGTCCTATTCTAGCAAGCACTATATGTCCGATGAGCCTTTCTACCCTTAAGAGGGTGTGCAAGGAAGACGTGTGAAAGAAATGAGCCTGATTTCTACCCTTGGAGCACCAACCTTTATCAAGTACTGGAATGTAATCATAATTAGGTTCTTGTGGGTTTTTTCGGGCTATAGAGCCATGTTCTAGAGGCATTTCTCCTGACGTTTCGCCTGTATCTATGGCAAGCATCCTCAGAGGTAGTGAGGTCTGTTGGAATTAGGACAATGGGTTTATATATCTGTGGAATGGCTGGGGTGGGGCAAAGAGCTCTTCCCTGCTGGAGCTAGGTGTGAATGTTTCAACTGACCACCTTCATTAGCATTTGAAGGCCTGGCTGAGCCTGGGAAATTCCCCTATTGAGAGGTGTTAAGATGTGCCTGGTTGTTTCCTCTCTGCTGTTTTGCTGTTATAATTTTAGAGTTTTTTAATACTGGTAGATCTTGTTCATTTTCATGGTCTCTTCCTTTCTGTTGAAATTGTCCACATGCTTGTGGATTTCAATGGCTTTCATAATTCAATTTCAATTTCATAATTGCTTAGTTTATCCAGAGGAAGTGACACCTTTTAACAACACAATTTACAGTAAGAAAAAAGTGTTTCTGAAATCGGTAAGAAAAAAAAATCACCAAAGCTGATGTTCTTTCTAGCACCCCTGTAATGCTCAGCAATCATTCCAGGGATGCCAATGAAGGGATACCAGTATTGAAAGGGATGTAAACGCTAGAAGCATCAGGGCATCTTTGTCTCCTAGGCCATTTGTAGCACCAATAATTACCCTCGCATCCATGCTGCTGCAGGGCTCTCTGTCTGGCTGCAAAACAATTAGAGAAAATAGCTCTTGAAATTGTAAGTACTTTACTTCTGAGATATCTGTATCTTCTAACAAAAAAGAGAGAGAAAGAATGGGGGGAGGTTCTTGGACTAATTCAGTTAATATGTAATTATAACCCAATCAGCCCTGATGTTCCCAATATGACGTCTATAGAATCTCTAGCTTTCACACTGTTATTATGACACATAATTTATTTTTGTGATGGCACCTCAAGCATATGGCAACTGGCAACTTTCCAGGCATATTAATAAGGAGACTCTGTAGCCATCTGCAGAAGAATAGCTAAATATTGAAAATGAAAGGATTAATCAATTGATCGACAGGATTAACCAATTAAGACTGAAGCCTTTTAGACTTTTTGCAGTGTGAGGAGAAGAAGAACAAAGACTCTCAACTCATTGCATAGCATATTAGGATTTTGATTAATAATATGATATTACCATCCTATACACTGATGGCATTGGGAGACTATACTTTCCCCTGGAATACAGATTTTATGCCACGACTGTTTTCCCATTGGCCCATCTCTCTGGCCAACACTGGCTGACAGGACAACTTTCAAGTCCAAAAGGCTTGGTAAGTACTCCATTTGAGCCTCTTATTTCCAGTCTTATTCACCTCAAGTAGTGTTAAGTGGAGATTTCATTTGGTTCCACACACACACACCCCATAACTCTCTACAACTATACTTACTAGGCTTATATGATCAATAAAAATGTTTCAATACTCATTACAAAATTAGAAGGTGGTGGTGGGGAACTGGTTCTAAAGTGTTTCCAAAATTGGACAGGGTCTGTATGATAACTATAATGAGTTAATTATTTTTATTGCTTTTCATCGAGTAATTAATTGTGCCAATGGAGAAACTTCGGGGGTGCCTTTCTCCCTCATTGTTAGAGCTATTGGCATGCACTTTGCTATGATTATAGGACATATTTAACACTGTTAGCCCATCAAGTTTCTGAATGTTTCACTTATCCACTGACTTTTGGGAAATTTTCAAAGTTTTTACAAACAACTTTTTAAATTTTTTCTACAAGAGTTATCTTCTTGAATTTTTTATATAATAACACAAGAAAACAGGGAATAATATGTGTTGCCCTAAATGGTGTAAGGTGGAGGCCATGACAGACTTTGTATTTCTAGGTGCAAAGATTACTGCAGATGCAGACTGTGGCCAGGAAATCAGAAGACGCTTCCTTCTTGGGAGGAGAGCAATGTCCAATCTCAATAAAATAGTGAAGAGTAGAGACATCAGACTGGCAACAAAGATCCGCCTAGTCAAAGCCATGGTATTCCCTGTAGTAACCTACGGATGTGAGAGCTGGACCTTAGGGAAGGTTGAGCGAAGGAAGAGAGATGCTTTTGAGCTGTGGTGTTGGAGGAAAGTTCTGAGAGTGCCTTGGACTGGGAGAAGATCCAACCAGTCCATCCTCCAGGAAATAAAGCCCGAGTGCTCACTGGAGGGAAGGAGACTAGAGACAAAGCGGAAGTCCTTTGGCCACATCATGAGGAGACAGCAAAGCCTGGAGAAGACAATGATGCTGGGGAAAGTGGAAGGCAAAAGGAAGAGGGGCCGACCAAGGGCAAGATGGATGGATAGCATCCTTGAAGTGACTGGACTGACCTTGAAGGAGCTGGGGGTGGTGACGGCCGACAGGGAGCTCTGGCGTGGGCTGGTCCATGAGGTCACGAAGAGTCGGAGACGACTGAGCGAATGAACAACAAGTCGTGTAAACTCTTGTGCTACTGAACTGCTGACGGAGTGAGCTCTCGCCTATCAAACCTGGCTCCTGTCAACCTAGCAGTTTGAAAACATGTAAATGCGAGTAGATAAATAGGTACCGCGTTGGCTTCAAGCAATCTTGATAGCCACATGACCAGGATGTGACAACGCAGGTTCCTTGGCTTGAAAATGGAGAAAGCATCTCCCCAGAGCCATGGATGAGCAGCATCTCCAGAAGTCGGAAATGAAAGGAGAAGCCTCTGCCTTTGTTTGTGTTTCTCATTCCATGTGATTGTACAGGCATTGAATGTTTGCCTATGTATTTAAATACTGTAATCCTCTCCGAGTCCCATAGAGGAGGTGAAATATACATAAAGATGATGATGATGATGATGACGATGACGATAAAGATGATGATAATGACGATGATGATACTAAAACACAGTATGTCACAGCAAATGAGATATATATGCTGGATTTCATATCACAAAATCACATGCTGAACATCATCATCATCATTATTTGAAACACAACAAGATGAGTCCACAGCAGACAAGATCACTCTGTTGACTGTTGTATTGGATCATACATCTGACACTAAGACTGTGTGATGTATCGGCGAATAATGCATGAGGATCCCAGTAAAGTGGCCTTTTGCAGCTGGCAGATGGTAATCCTTTCAGCGCCAATTGTGTTTAAGTGCAGGCCAAGGTCTTTAGGCACTGCACCCTGTGTGCCGATCGCCACTGGGACCACTTTTTCTGGCTTGTGCCAGAGTCTTATCATCATCATCATCATCATCATCATCATCATCATTGAATGTGACAGGAATGACTTAATAGCATTCTCAAAATACTTTGCATAATATCTATAGTTCATTAATATTTAATTGTTCAGATACAATTTGGGTGTGCTTGTTACTTTTTAGTTTCAGGTACCAACACTGCAACTGGGGAATAGTGGGCAAGGCTCACTAAACATTAACAATTCTCCTATCAATCATTGTTCCAAGCAATATTTTTGCAAACTAGCTAAAAGAATCTCTACCCTACATAATGTTATCGCTCGCCTTTGGCTGTCTCTGTTATCTTTGAATGTAATTGAGACTTATGGCAGAATGGTAGAATGAGACATTTTCTTTTTATTACAGTGAATTAATCCTGAATCTCTTCCATTAAATCAAATATAGTAAAGTTAACTCTATTCAGAGATTTTGGGTTGTAATGTGGAGATTAAAGGATATACCACCTATTTCTATGCATATAGGCTTGGAACTGAGGCTCGGTCTGCATATTAGGTGGTGATTACTCACAAAGCAGCAAGCGCCTTTATAAAAAGCACAAAAGAAAGCACACATTTGTAAAAATTTTGCATGTGAGTCTGAATAAGTGCAAATTTAGAAGTAATTGCATGCCTAAATTAACTACTTAAGGCTTTCCTACAATTAACTGCCATGGCTTAATGATATGGAATCATGAGAGTTGTGATTTGGTGATAGACCAACACTCTATGTCAAAAAAGGTGGAAACTTTGCAAAACTACAGTTCTCATAATTCTGTAGCATTGAGTTATGCCGTTTTGTGTGGTCTCAAATTGCATTGAATCTACAATGTAGATGCTTTCCCAGTTCCAGATAGAACAGTGGTTCTCAACCTTCCGAATGCCATGAACCCTTAATACAGTTCCTCGCGTTGTGGTGACTCCCGACCATAAAATTATTTTCATTGTTACTTCATAAATGTAATTTTGTTAATGTTATGAATCGTAATGTAAATATCCGATATGCAGGATGTATTTTCATTCACTGGACCAAATTTGGCACAAATACCCAATATGCCCAAATTTGGATACTAGTGAGGTTGGGGAAGGGACTGGTCTTATCATTTGAGAGTTGTACTTGCTGGGATTTATAGTTCATCTACAATCAAAGAGCATTCTGAACCCCACCAATGATGGAACTGAACCAGTCTTGGCACACAGGACTCCCATGATCTACAGAAAACACTACCACAGTTTGGTGGGCATCAATCTTGACTTTGGGAGTTGTAGTTCACCTACATCTGTGCACTCAAACAATGATGGATTAGGACCAAATTTGGCACAAATACTCAATATGCCCAAATGTGAACACTAATGGAGTCTGGGGGAAATAGACCTTGGCATTTGGGAGTTGCTGGGATTTATAGTTCACCTACAATCAAAGAGCATTCTGAACCCCACCAACAGTAGAATTGGACCTAACTTTCCACACGTAACCCAGATGACCAAGAGAAAATACTGTGTTTTCTGATGGTCTTTGGCGACCCCTCGGACACCCTCTCGCGACCCCCCCAGGGGTCCTGACCCCCAGGTTGAGAAATACTGAGATAGACTGTAACCACTGAAATAATTAAATTTACCATTTGTTTACCCACCATGCGATCGAGTCAATAGGTCTACTGCCCTTGGGCCTAAGCAATAAGATTTCAGTCTCTATAATATAATATGCAAATATAACCAGAGCTTACAAATGGTTTTACATTATTTAATGTTGTTTCATTGCATGTATTCATCCTGCATTGTTTGGATTTAGAGTTACATAGAAATGCTTTAATAGCATAAATTAAGCAAACACACAAAAAGGCTAAGTAATCAGTTATAATCACTTGGTTTATATACCAGCGTTTCCCCCCAAAAATGGGACTCAAGGCTGCAAGAATGGTGCTCAAGGGGGTTACCAAGTAACTAACTATATTGGTGTTAAGATAGATAATACATACCATGAGAGCAGTGAAGCAGCTTATGAAAGATCTCTGCTGGACATCAGTGCAAACTATTACAAGGGGAAAGAAGTAACAATAGAACCAGTAAAGCCTCACTTCCCGCTATGTATGGAATGCTACATTGATACTGAAATACAACACCACATGAGCTCTGCAAGTGCAGCATTTTTCTGAATGAAGCAAAGAGTGTTTGAGGATTGGGACATCCATAGGGATACCAAGGTACTTTTTTATAAAGCTACTAGCTGTCCCCTGCCACGCGTTGCTGTGGCCCAGTCTGGTGATCTGGAAAATAAAGTAATGAGAAAGTGTTGGTTTCTAATCTATGTAATTCCTTTATGCTTGTGAGTAAACAGTATTTCTTGTTGTTTCTTTGTCAGTGTTGATGTGGAGAGTATCTGGTTTGCGTACTCTGGAATATGCAATATATCATAGTCCTTCTTTAAGGGTCTCTTTCAAATCTATGATGCTATATCTGTGTGTGTGTGAGAGAGAATCTTATCTATCTATCTATATTTATGACTGGATGGCTCTTTGTCAGGAGGGCTCTGATGACATTTTCTTGCCCTGGTGAAGAGAGTTGGACTGGATGGCCTGAAGTATTTTCTGTTGGTGATGGGGGTTGTGTGTGGGAAGTCTGCCCCATTTCTGTCGTTTGTGGGTTTCAGAATGCTCTTTAATTGTAGTGAACTATAAATCCCAGTAGCTACAAATCCCAAATGTCAAGTTCTATTTCCTCCAAACTCCATCTGTGTTCATATTTAGGCATATGGAATTTTTGTGTCAAGTTTGGCCCAGATCCACCATTGTTTGAGTCCACAGTGCTCTCTGGATGTAGGTGAATTACAACTCCCAAACTCAAGGTCAATGCCCACCAAACCTTTCCAGTTTTTTCTGTTGGTCATGGGAGCCCTGTGTACTAAGTTTGGCCCAATTCCATCATTGGTGGAGTTCAGAATGCTCTTTGATTGTAGGTGAACTATAAATCCCAGCAACGACAATTCCCAAATGACAAAAGACATTTTTTTTGAGTGGAGGACATAAATTGGCCTGTTAGGTGTCTTGTGTCCAAATTTGGTGCCAATTCCCCCAGTGGTTTTTGAGTTCTGATGGTAGCACGAACTAACATTACATTTTTATTTATATAGATTGTCCTCCCAACCCTGTTTTACGCCTGCAAAACATGGACTGTCTACAGAAGTCACACTTAACTACTGGAATGATTCTATCAGAATTGCCTCTGAAAAATCCTGCAATCTCTTGGGAAGACAAGCAGACAAAGGTCAGTGTGTGGTATACCATGCAGCTGTGGACAAGTCTACATAGGGAGCATCAAACACAGTGCCCAAACATGAATCAAGGAACATGAAAGGCACTCGCCTAGTTTCCAACAGACCCCTCAACTTCTGAGGATGCCTGCCATAGATGTGGGCAAAGCATCAGGAGAGAATGCTCCTGCGCCATCAACTCTGCTTGACTGGCCACATTGTCTGAACGCCCGAACACCATTTCCCAAAGCAGTTACTATACTCCCAACTCAACAACGGAAAAATGAACATTGGTGGTTAGGAAAAGAGACTGAAAGATATTCTTAAAGCTAACTTTAAAAAATGTGGCATAGATACTGAGAACTCGGAAGCCCTGGTCCTTGAGTGCTCTAAGTGGAGGTCAGCTGTGACCAGCAGTGCTGTAGAATTTGAAAAGGCACGAATGGAGGGTGAAAGAGAGAAATGTGCCAAGAGGGAGGTAAATCAAGCCAACCCTGACTGGGACCGCCTTCCACCTGGAAACTGATGTCCTCACTGTGGAAGAACATGAACGTCAAGAATATGTGTTCTGTCACGCACTGGGCCTGTAAAGAATTGCCTTTAAATAGGACATGCAACTTGAGCCCAGCGGGAAGCCAGGACTGCCTGAAAAGAAATTCTCAAGGATCCTCCACCACAAATGGTCTTTACATGGCTTGTGAAGTATAACAAAGTTATGTCCATCTGAACATTAGGAAGAACTTCCTGACTGTGAGAGCCGTTCAGCAGTGGAACTTTCTGCCCCGGAGTGTGGTGGAGGCTCCTTCTTTGGAAGCTTTTAAGCAGAGGCTGGATGGCCATCTGTCAGGGGTGATTTGAATGCAATATTCCTGCTTCTTGGCAGGGGGTTGGACTGGATGGCCCATGAGGTCTCTTCCAACTCTTTGATTCTATGATTCTATGATTCTATGATTTATTAATGAACAATCAAACAGAAACTTTTCTTGTCTTCAATAAAGTTAAACAAATGCTTCCAGGCTTTTATGCAACTGGTGGCTTCCTAATCTTGCCCACGAAGGACAGGCAACTGTCTTCAATAACTGTTTCTTTACTTTAAAGGAAAATCCCCTTTTAACTTCTCCCAGGCTGACTGTAATCTAAGTCTTACTGATGTTGGCTCCGCTACCGGGTCGAACTGCATCTTGAGCACCGAGTGGACCTACCAGTAAGGCCAGTAGATTCTCCAGCTGGAGTTCTTTGGTCTTCCAAAACTGTTTACCCTCTGAAATTCCTCAAAGCTTTAGGGCTGTTTCCCTGGAAATCTTTGGAGATCTTTGGATGCTCTTAAGACTGTTCTCTTAAGGGTTGAAGCTTTTGTACAGGAGAAGCTTGTACACCTCCTCTAAATTAGCTTTCCTTACTGAGACTAACTAAAAATGGCTCCCTTCCCTTCCCAATTGCCCTGAACAAGGGGCGGAACCAAAACTTAACGATGATGGACAGGTGACTTGCCCTACGACTGCAACCAAAGGAAGCCACCTTTCTGCAGAGTCTCTGAAACTTTGGACTGCAAGCAAACATTTAATACAAAGAAAATAAAATTGGAGCTCCTGGTACAGCCGTACCAGCACAATATGGCTCCACAGTCTACAAGATACTACACGTGGAAAGCCATCATACTCAGACAACAAAGGATTGACTAATTTGAAAAAACGCTGAATGCTACTGATGATATATGCAGCCCATGCCATAGATGGCTAGTGTTTCTGCAACCAGGGATTCATACTGCGGTGCCTCCTTTTGAGACCAATATGGATGGAAATTCCTTTTCACCATTGATTCACCACAATGATAAGTGATTCTCTCTAGTGCAGGAATGAAAAGTAAGTGGCTCTCCAGATGTTGCTGGTCTACAACTGTCACCAGCTCTGGCCACAAAGCCAATGATAAGGGAGCTGCAATTTGGCAACATGTTGCAGGCCACATGTTCCCTGATTTTGCTGTACTAGACTACTCTGTCTATCTCCCTGGAAAGTGTAAACGTCACAAATTGAAGAGACTGACCTTGTAAAACAACCACAAGAAGATTTATGGGATAACCCTTAACAAAAGGGTCAGGATTCATTTTGTTCCAGACTCATCTGCCTCGGACCAGATAGAAAAGCAACACATTGGGTAACATGAGGTGATGCATCCCTAACGATCTAATGAAGAGACCTTCCATCTTTTCTGTCTCTTTCCTCCTTGCAAAGCTCATTTGTCAACAAGATCTTGGTCCTCCACAAAGACATCATATTGAAGAATGAGGCACCCTTTCCCTTCTCTTATCTTTCCAGACAATTACTTGGGCAGTAAAATATGGTGAAAGTGTTTTTTATTATTAATTTTGTATTTATTGCCATATAATCCATAATCCTGGAAGTTAACCTCTGCCGTGATTGGTAATGAAGAGATATTAAGGACAAATTAGTAAGAGCCATTGCACATTATACATAGGCTGATGATGGACTAGGCTGCATTCCTTGGCAGAGAAAACTAAATACTATGTGAAATACCAATTCCTGTGATTCAATAGCATTTTATTTTATTTATCGTATCAGGAGCGAAACAAGGGTAGAGTTGTAAGGTACTTAAAAAACACAAAGTTTAAAAACTTGGCATTCTGTTAAATGTCCTTTGGCCTGTAGCTGGCCTCTTGGAGTGCCTCTGCTGTTGCTATAAGGAGGTCCTCGATTGTGCATGTGGCAGGGCTCAGGTTGCATTGCAGTAGGTGGTCTGTGGTTTGCTCTTCTCCTCACTCGCATGTCGTGGACTCCACTTTATGGCCCCATTTCTTAAGGTTGGCTCTGCATCTCATGGTGCCAGAAAACAATCTGTGCAATGCCTTCCAAGTCGCCCCATTTTCTGTGTGCCCAGGAGGGAGTCTCGGTATCAGCCATGACTTGAGGTTCCAGTTGTTTGCCTGCTACTTTTGGACTTGCTGAGGTGTTCCTCCAAGTATCTCTGTAGATCTTAGAAACCTTTTTTTTTAATTTAAGACATTAGCATGCTGGCTGATATCCAAACAGGGGATGGGCTGAAGATGTCACTGCCTTGGTCCTTTCATTATTGGCTGCTACTTTTCGACGGATTACAGGTGGTGCAATACTGGCTAAACAGTATAATTTCTCCAGCAGCGTAGGGCTTAGAAATCCTATTATAATGTGGCACATCTCATTAAGATCCACATCCACTGTTTTAGTGTGGTGAGATGTGTTTCATACTGGGCATGTGTACTTAGCAGCAGAGGAGCAAAATGCAAGGACAGATGTCTTCACTGTGTCTAGTTGTGATCCTTAGGTTGTGCCAGTCAGCTTTCGTATGAATTCAATAGCATTGAGCCATGGCAGTTAAATGATTGTTGTTTATTTGTTCAGTTGCTTCCAACTCTTTGTGACCTCGTGGACCAGCCCATGCCAGAGTTCCTGACGGCCGTGGCTACCCCCAGCTCCTTCAGAGTCAAGCCAGTCACCTCAAGGAGACCATCCACCCATCTCGCCCTTGGTTGGCCCCTCTTCCTTTTATCTTCCATTTTCCCCAGCATAATTGTCTTCTCCAAGCTTTCCTGTCTTCTCATGATGTGGCCAAAGGACTTAATCTTTGGCTCTAATATCCTTCCCTCCAATGAGAAGTCTGGAGTATGGATTGGTTTGATCTTCTCACGGTCCAAGGCATTCTCAGAATTTTCCTCCAACACCACAGTTCAAAAGTGTCTATCTTTCTTTGCTCAGCCTTCCTTAAATGATGTCAAACTGCATCAATTACCCAATGTAGATGCACCCCAACCCATCACTTTCATCTCTACTCAAAACCCCACTTAAAAAGGACTCCATCTGCCATTTCTGCTATGAATAAATTATAGCTTCAGTCAGATTGCTTTTTGAATAAGAACTTTACACGTTCCATAGATGTTTTCTTAAACAAGATGGAAAGACAAAAATAATAACCCCCTGAGTGACCAGGAAAAACACATCCCCTATCTTTCTTTTAAGGACCATTGACTTCTCTGTGAGCTTTTCTTTGAATGTTCACCACATCTATCCTTTTGCTTCCTACCTTTCAAACTAATTGTTGACATCCAAATCCAGAATCACTAGCACGAGCAACTTCAAAGAAGGGAGGAAGAGAGAATAAACAGGGTGGGAAAGCAGAAGGAAAAGAAAAAGGTGGAATATTTGATCCAAAAGGCTAGTCGGAGCAGTCTGTTGTGTGAACAATGAGAAGGCTAGCCAAGAGTTTTTTGTACTGCATTTTCACCCTGTATTTCAAAGTCTTTGAGCTATATTTCTTCAAGGGGAGCAATGGTCTGATTTATAGCAAAAAGCTCTTTCTCCACAAGCCCTGAATTATTCAGTTCCTGCCAGATGGAAATTTCAGGTTTCTCTTTTTTGCCTTCCTTTTTTTTAACAGGGTAATATCTTTGACCGCTACATAGCCAGTTTCTTGAGGATGTGATATTAAATATCTTTCTATCTCCTGACATATTTAAAGAGGCAGGACTAGGACCGAGCTGAAAGGAAGGGGCTTCTTTTTGTCCCATTAAGAAAGATCTGTATGACTGAACTTTTGTGTGCAAGTGGCACCTGGATGCAAGAGAGAGCACTGAGAGCTTGGAATGTAATGATGTTTCTTTCCTCGCCACTCGCTCAGGTTATGAAGACCATGCAATCCTTCCCGGCACCCATGACAGAGTATCACCGTGATTTAGTACTCTTCCACAGCATTAATGCAGCTATAGAATAAGAAGAGATTCTGTTCATTCAGAGTAAGAGCAAAACACACGGTGTTCAATCCAAATTGTTTCCATTTCCTTTCCAGTGCTGTCAGTACATAATCTCACTATTCTATGACTAACCGTCCCCTGCCACGCATTGCTGTGGCCCAGTCTGGTGATCTGGAAAATAAAGTAATGAGAAAGTGTCGGTTTCTAATATATGTAATTTATTTATGCTTGTGGGTAAATAGTATTTCTTGTTACCAGATGTCTTCACTTATGTCTTCTGGCTACCAGTATTAAAAAACTCAAAAATTACAACAGCAAAACAACAGAGAGTAAACAATCAGGCACATCAAATCACTCTCAACAAAAGATTCCCCCCAGGCACTTCCAAGCCATTGAATGCTAATCAAGGTGGTCAGTTGAAACATTCACACCTAGCTGCAGCAGAAAAGAGTCCTTTGTCCCACCCTGGTCATTCCACAGATATATAAACCCGATTTCCTAGTTCGAACAGACCTCACTACCTCTGAGGATGCTTGCCATAGATGCAGGCAAAATGTCAGGAGAAAATGCCTCTAGACCATGGCCATATAGCCCGGAAAAACCTACAACAACCCAGTATTTCTTGTTGTTTCTTTGTCAGAGTTGATGTGGAGATTGTCTGGTTTGTGTACTCTAGAACATGCAACATATCATTGTCCTTCTTTAGGGGTCCCTTTCAAATCTATGATTCTATAGCTCTCTCTGTGTGAATCATATTCATCCATCCATCCATCCATCCATCCATCCATCCATCCATCCATCTATCTATCTATCTATCTATCTTATCTATATCTATGGCTGGATGGCTCTTTGTCAGGAGGGCTTTGATTACTTTTCTTGCCCTGATAAAGGGAGGTGGACTGGATGTCCTTAAGTATTTTCTGTTGGTCATGGGGGTTCTGTGTGGGAAGTTTGCCCCAATTCTGTCGTTAGGTTCAGAACACTCTTTGATTGTAGGTGAACTATAAATCACAGTAACTACAACTCCCAAAAGTCAAGGTCTATTTTCCCCAAACTCCATCTGTGTTCATCTTTAGGCATATGGAATATTCATGCCAAGTTTGGTCCGGATCCATAATTGTTTGAGTCCACAGTGCTCTCTGGATGTAGGTGAACTACAACTCCAAAACTCAAGGTCAATGCCCACCAAACCCTACTAGTGTTTTCTGTTGGTCATGGAAGTTCTGTGTGCTATGTTCGGTTCAATTCCATCATTGGTGGAGTTCAGAATGCTCTTTGATTGTAGGTGAACTATAAATCCCAGCAACTACAACTCCCAAATGACAAAATCAATTTTTTGAGTGACGATCACTCCTTGGCTTAGCAGGTGTCTTGTGGCCAAATTTGGTGGCAATTCATCCAGCAGTTTTTGAGTTATGTTAATCCCACAAACTACTATTATATTTTTATTTATATAGATAGATATATTGTGTTCTGGCACCACGAGAGGCAGAGACCGATTCCGAATCCATGCACAAGCCTAGTTTATATTCCTAGTCTAACATCCTCAATCGCTAGAGTGGTAGCATAAACTCCAAGCTATTTTTGCTTTTTACAAAAAATCAAAATAACAAAAACAAATGACTGATTAGTTAGTGTTGCTGCTCTTTTAATACATATATTACCACAAACTTTCCAATAGATGTGCAGCAGCGGTCACTATCAAGTGACCTTAGCTTCACCCTGTATATTATTGCTTTTAATTGGTTCCACTGGAATTAACTCAGATAAGGTTGTTATTATTCCTGGTAGAATTTTATAATTAAGTACAACTTTTAAAGCTTTTATATACCAGTTCACTGAGTCATAAGTTTTGATGGTGTGGAGCAATGTGTTATGATGCAATCTGGACAGACCATCCAAAGATAGGAGGTCTTTAGAGCCAATTCAGGTACCTTGGGGATTGTCATGCACACGCTTAAATTAGATATATTTTCTCTGCTTCCTCAGTTAGTTTAGATTTGTATAACATGCCTTTCAGAGATGCACTCACATTATGGAAATCAGAAAAACAATACACCTTCATGGCTCTCTGGTTTTCCATTCCATTAAAATCACCACATTGCTTCCTTAACTTTCGCAACTCTTTATCAATCTTTATTCCTATCTCTTAAATTCAAACACTGCCCAGCTTACTCATAAAAGTAGCCTCTTATGAACAAATTAAGTTGGTTTCCAGTCTGACAGCAAGTTCCATTAAATTTAATGCCTTTGGCTATATTTTCATTCCTGTTATAAATACTGTACATATTTGATGCAATTGTAATATACATATGACCACAATAACTGCATTCAGTTCATTATTTGCACTTTTGGGCATCTTCCATTCTCTAACTTTAATTTGGACTATACACTGAATAATTTGAATCAGACTTACCATATATATTTCTAATATAATATCCAACTGTTGAAGTCTGCACAACCTTATATGCTTGCCAGGAGCTGGTTTGGATATAGAACTGATCTTAAGTTTCTCAGAAGTATTTTGTTCCATCATAGCTGCTAGAATTATATTAATTCTGGAAAAAAGCAAAATGCTGGGCATTTTTGAATTTTATTTATTTATTTTATTTATTTGCTTCACTTTTATACCGCATATTTCAGCCCTTGACAGGCGACTCAATGCGGTTTACAGTGCAATTAAAACACAGCAATACAACAACCGGGACGACAACGTCGCTCCACAACAATTAACATCAGACAGACAAATCAACAAACAACATATATAACGCCTCCGTTAAAGTCAGATCCATTCTCATAGTCATTGTGCCGTTCCTATGTTCAGTTACCGTCTTCCTTAGTTAGTTGCATTGCTTAGCCAAACGCTTGTTCGTAAAACCAGGTCTTGACCATTCTCCGAAACGCCAGCAACGAAGGTGCCTGTCTGATGTCTGCTGGCAAGGCATTCCATAGCCGAGGGGCCACCACTGAGAAGGCCCTGTCTCTCGTCCCCGCCAAGCGCACCTGTGACGCAGGCGGGATCGAGAGCAGGGCCTCCCCAGACGATCTTAATGTTCTAGTCGGTTCGTAGGCGGAAATGCGTTCGGAGAGGTAAGCGGGGCCAGAACCGTTTCTCCTGTAGCATATAATGATATAGTCAAAGATACTATTCATACATCATTTCTAGGTATCGTCATTTATTATGAACTAGCTGTACCCGGCCACACGTTGCAGTGGTCTTCAGAAAACAGAGGAATTCCAGACATGAAACAGTCAGGGCCAGGTAACACCTCCCAACAAAGGTTTCCTGCAGGCAGGAAGACGCCAGGGTTTGAAGCTGCAAGGCTATTCAATGGTAATCAGGGTCAGCAGTTGCAACATTAACACTTGGGTGAAGTAGAAAAGAGTTCTTTCTCCCACTCTGGACCTTTCACAGATGTATCATCATCATCATCATCATCTTTAATTATTTATTAATCGCCCTCCATCCGAGATGCTCCAGGCGATTTACATTGCAGAAATTATACAGGATAAAACACATACATACAAATATTAAAATTAGCGTGAGTCAAATGCTCTAGTCAAAAGCCAGGTCTTAAGTGCTAGGATAAAATGCCTTGAGTCACGCACGGCTCTCAAATAGGGAGGCCATAAGGAATGCTATAAGGCAGGGGCAGAAACAGAGAAGGCCCACCTGTGCCTGGTGCTTTCCAAGTGCACTTCCCTAGGACCTGGTATATAGAGCAAATCACATTGGGATGGTCGCGGCAACCTCCGATGATGGGAGAAGGAGAGACGGTCTCTAAGATACAATGGACATCCCTGCAGGCCTGTAGCGAGGGGGTGGTTTTAGGGGTTCAAACCCCCCCTCCGAAATGTTTCAGATTTTTTTAAAAAACCTGGTTTACTCATGAATTTTAACTGGTTAACCAAATCCCCATGCTGCTAAGTCTATGAGATGCAAAAAATTAGGAGTCCCTCCAGAACTGTAAGCACTATCTCAAGCAAATATTGACAATTTATTCATACTATCATTACTTGCAGCAATAGCCGATGTAGTGAAGCAACCAAGTTGGGGGCCAGACTTGGTGGAGGTGGTTGAGAAGGGTGGAGCTGCAGGCTATTGAAGGTTGCTCTGCCCCCTGCTGTGCTCTTTGCTTCAGCGTGAGCTAGGAGGCAGGTTTCAACCCCACCCACGCCCAAAATTTTCAACCCTCCCCGAAACTTTCACCCTCCCCCTCAAATTGTCAACCCTCTCCAAAAAAATTTTCTGGCTACGGCCCTGCATCCCTGGCCATATAAAGTTTTAAAGGTCAGGACCTGCATCTTATACAAACCACGATACTCAATTGGGAGCCAGTGTAGATGCCGCAGCACTGGTGTTATATGGCATTTCATGGGCTTTTTTGTGAGTAACCTGGCTGCAGCATTCTGGAAAATACGGAGCCTTCACGTCATAGACATCAGAAGGCCAACATACAAGGTGTTACAATAGTCTAGCCTAGATGTGACTGTGGCATGGATGACTGTTGCCAGAGCCTCATCCGACAGGTAAGGTGCCAGTTGCCTCGCTTGTCGTAGATGGAAAAAGGCCTGTTTGCTGGCAGCAGCGACCTGAGCCTCCATCGTCAGCTACGAATCCAAACCGACACCTAGGCTCTTAATGGTAGGCGAAGGGGATAGAGCAGTGCCATCAAAGGTAGGTAATGGATGGATCGGACCTATCGGGCAGCCATGCCACAGGATCTCAGTCTTCGTATAAAGAGAAGCCTCCCACAGGATGGTAAAATATCTGTGCACACCCTGGGGAACATCCTTGGAAACAGCGAAACAGCTGTTTGTTTTTTTCCCCTTGTGCAGGAGGGAGGCGGGGCCAGGGGAGTCATTTTTGTGCATGCGCTATAACATCTTTTTGGTTTTTTGGGTGTTTAAGTCCTTGCCAGTGTGGTATTTTTGTGTTTTATGAGTGATGGTCACTCGTTGTCCTGATAGGTGTTTTGCGTCCAAGTTTCATGTCAAATCGTCCAGTGGTTTTTGAGTTATGTGTGTTCTACAAACAAACATTACACACACAAACACACACACAATGTTCATTTGTGGGATTAACATAACTCAAAAACCACTGGATGAATTGACACGAAATTTGGACGCAATACACCTGTCAGGCCAACGAGTGACCATCACTCATAAAAACACTGAAAAAACATAGCGGAAGAGACTTAACAAGTTAAAAAACAATGTTCGTTTGTGGGATTAACCTAACTCAAAAACCACTGGATGAATTGACACAAAATTTGGACACAAGACACCTATCATGCCAACGAGTGACCATCACTCATAAAACACTGAAAAAACATAGCAGAAGAGACTTAAAAAGTTAAAAAAGCAAAAAATGCATTACAATCCATGCACAAAACCACACATACACACAAACACACACATATACATATACACAAATGCACACGCACACGCACATATATACACATGCAAAACACATATACACAGACTGGGCCACAGCAACACGTGGCAGGTGAAGCTGAATATTCAGTACACAAAATGCATATTCTCATCTATTCACCGATTTATATTATTTTCCTGACCTAGTTAACATGTGGAATTGCATTGGCAAATATTGCTTAGAACACAGCTGTTTTCATCTTTTTCTAATCTTTCAGCCCCACAAGCAAAGATAGGCTTATCAAGTTGAGAACGCAACTGAATTTGGGTGGGGGGAGAAGGGGGTACGCAAAGACTTGCCTTCTTCAATTTACCTTGAAATGCCTGAAAATCCAAATTGCCCTGTGTTTACATTTGGAATCTGTTCGTTTGTTTCTATCTAAAGGAATGCTTTCTTTTGAATTCAGCTTTCATCTGTTGGCACCTCTGTGGGCCTGTTGGTGTGTGAGTTTAGATCTTGGCAACACTTCATACAAAAAAAAAAGTAGTTTTGAAGATTTCAGGAGTTCTGACAAAATGCAAACCATCTTCTTGAATATGCTAAAACTGAAGGTCTGGAGCAGAGCTGGTGTTACTGGTTTTCTTTAACAGGCACCTTAATAACCATAAGTTTTATCAGCAGTTCTAAGAACATTGTTCTTTTTTGGGGGGTGGACAACATCCCCTCTCCTTTTGCAGCATCTGATGGCAACAACTGCCAGTGGAAGTCTATCATAAATACATTTCTACAATGCCTTGAAGGCAGGGGTCCTCAAATTTTTTCAGTTGCGGAACCCTTTTTGAAGGAATGACTGGTCAAGTCACTTCTGGTATGAGAGAATTGACCGTCTGCAAGGACGTTGCCTAGGGGACACCTGGATGTTTTGGTGTTTTCAATGTCCTTGTGGGAGGCTTCTCTCATGTCCCTGCATGGGCAGCTGGAGCTGACAGAGAGAGCTCATCCACACTTTCCCCAGATTCAAACTCATTGTGGCACTGGGGCTCCCATTATTATGATTATTATTCCACTTTATCTGCCATGGCAACACTGTTGTTGTTTTTTCGTTCAGTTGCTTCCAACTCTTGGTGACCTGCTGGACCATCCCAGACCAGAGCTCTCTGTTGACTGTGGCCATCCACAGCTCCTTCCAGATCAAGCCAATTCCTTCAAGGATGCCACACATACACACACACACACACATTCGACAGGTGGGCTAGCCAGTGGCAGATGGATGGAAAAATATTTGCATGAACTAATTCCTCCCTCCACAACACAAAATGAGGGGGAGGAAGGCGCTTTGCTCCCTTCCAGAGATTGAAGGGGGTGGGGTTGGTTTAGCTACTTATTCCTGCCCCACTTTCCATTCTGGCTTGAACTTTGACCCACCTTCCCATCCTTTAACAGTGTACTTTAGGGGTCACCATTGGGGCTGGGTAGTAATCCCCTTCTGTGTTCTAGAGGGTGTTTTTTTTGCATACCCTATACTGTTCAGTCCAGGGCTAATTGGGTGAGTGGGCTTTGAATAAGCTATCATGTGGAAAACAGCGATAGGTTTACATCTCGGTGTGCACCACTTGGTGTAGGCCATGAACGGGAAATCTCAGCTGCGGTTAAAAGAACCAAGGCGAAGGTGAACAGTAATGGCCTTGAGTGGGAAGCATTCCAGTATCAATATCCTCTGGAATTGGAATGGAATTATCCATGCATTTTTCTGAGTGGTCATCCTGGAATCAATAAGTGGTTGTAGCCCGGAACCATGGTGTCTTGCCCTTGATAGATGAGGAGGAGGTCTTGGATGGCTACTGCCTCGGTTCATGTACACAACAAGTCTATGCCCTTACGTTAACCAATTTAATTCACATAGAGATTGATCGGTAACATTTAATAAAAGTTGCCCATAGTGTTGTGTTGACTTGTTATTTCATTAATTTGAGAGCAATTTAAAAATGCATGTAAAAACATCCTATGCACACTGCACATATCTTGTTTGTAGTTAGAGAGAGGAGGAGGAAAGCATGGAACCCCTGACTGTGGAGCCTTTAGGGCTCAGCGGAGCACAGTTTGAGACCCGCTGCTCTAAAGCTCCAATCGTAATGTTGATTTGGAGTAACTCTATATCAGTGTCTCCAATGCCAAAAATACAGCTTAATGGTGTAACATTAGAAAATGTTAATCATTTCCGCTACCTTTTTCCGAATGAAACAGAGAGTGTTTGAGGACTGGGACATCTGTAGGGATACCAAGGAGCTTGTTTATAAAGCCACTGTCCTCTCAACTCTGCTATACGCCTGTGAAACGTGGACTGTCTACAGACACCACATGCAACTCCTGGAACGATTTCATCAGTGTTGTCTCTGGAAAATCCTGCAGATCTCTTGGGAAGACAAGCAGACAAACGTCAGCACACTGGAAGAAGCAAATAACATGAGCATTGAAGTGATGCTCCACCGTCATCAACTCCACAGGACCGGCCACATTGTCCAGATGCCCGATCGCCGTCTCCCAAAGCAGTTGCTCTACTCCAAACTCAAAAATGGAAAATGAAATGTTGGTGGGCAGGAAAAGAGATTTAAAGATGGGCTCAAAACCAACCTTAAAAACTCTGGCATAGACACTGAGAACTGGGAAGCCCTGGCCCTTGGGGGCTCTAACTGGAGGTCAGCTGTGACCAACAGTGCTGTAGAATTTGAAGAGGCATGAATGGAGGATGAAAGAGAGAAATGTGCCAAGAAAAAGGCACATCAAGCCAATCCCGACAAAGAGTGCCTTCCACCTGGAAACCAATGCCCTCACTGCAGGAGAAGATGCAGATCAAAAACAGGGCTCCACAGTCACCTACGGACCCACCAGTACATTGGCCTTCGAAGACTATCCTACTCGGACAATGAAGGATTGCCTAAAAGAGAGAGTCCCTATGGTGTTTGGAGGAAAATAAAATGCCTGGGAATATCCAACCAGGTATTTTGGGCCTAGATACCTCTCAATGATATTGGAAACCTGGAATGAAATTGGTGATGTATCCTTCTGAGGGTTTAAGCCATTTCCAACTGCCTATTGAGCCATCTTACAAAGCTATACTGATCTGAAGGCAAGGAAATAATCATGAAAGGTCCACAAAAAAGCCATCTATGATTAAATAATGAGAAGCCCAGACAAAGGATTCAAGCCAGAGCAATTATCTTTCGAAGATAATTGGAATTCTCTTCATTGCCCGAGTCAGTAGATCCCAGTTGATTTAGTAATTTCAAACTATAATATAAAATGACCACTTGGAAAATGGATAATGCTCAGAGAATGTATAAAAATATTGAGATATAAGCATTCCCTGAGGTCTTTTAGACAGCATAGATATTCACTGGGAAATATGCAGGATTCAAACTTCAAGGACAGAGTAAATGAGGCATGAGGCAGAGTGAATGTGCACAATGGGTAGTTGTTACGCACATTAACTGTTTAACTCAAATGACACCTAGAATAACACATCATTTCTGACTCTGTAGAAATAATAGTCAACAAAGATAATGGTATGTACTCTGATCTTAAATAATGTAATGCTCAATACAGATCTGTATGTATTCTGTTAAAAAAAGTAGAGATTATTTTTGCAGGTGAATGTCTTAAACGTGCATTCAGAAAGGCTGAAATATTTGTAAGATTCACATGTTCACATTTAAGATTTCACATTTTTCTGCTTCCATTCATAGAATCCTAGAGTTGGAAGAGATCTTGTGGGCCATCCAGTCCAACCCCATTCTGCCAAGAGCAGGAAAATCGCAGATGACCATCCAGCCTTTGTTTAAAAGCCTCCAAAGAAGGTGACTCCACTATACCCTGGGGCAGAGAGTTTCACTGCTGAACAGCTCTCACCATTAGGAAGTTCTTCCTAAAGTTCAGGTGGAATCTCCTTTCCTGTAGTTGGAAGGCATTGTTCTGCGTCTTAGTCTCCAGGGCAGCAGAAAACAATCTTGCTCTCTCCTCCCTATGACTTCTCCTCACATATTTATACATGGCTATCATGTCTCCTCTCAGCCTTCCCTTCTTCAGGCTAAACATGCCCAGCTCCTTAAGCCGCTCCTCATAGGGCTTGTTCTCCAGACCCTTGATCATTTTAGTCACCCTCCTCTGGACACATTCCAGTTTGTCAACATCTCCCTTCAATTGTGGTGCCCAGAATTGGACAAAGTATTTCAAGTGTGGTCTAAGCAAGGCAGAATAGAGGGAGAGCATGATTTCCCTGGATATAAATATAGTAAATAAACAAATAAATAAATTTAGGCCTACTTTAGTAAGGAGATAAACAAGGTTTTTTTATAAAAAAAATGCAAATAACAGCTATCTTGGAAGACACTGGCAGTCATGTATGAATGACAATCAAGGTATCAGCCATGAATATCACCCATGCCAAACTTTTAAAAGGAAAAGAAAGATGATTTATAAAATCTATAATTAAAATGCTGATGATTAAATTATTGCTTGGAGTCTATTTTTGATTGCATTATCACAGCTTAACACTTCTCTAGAATATGCAAATTGTTATTTTATGGCTTAAGTTCAACTGTCTGAGAGGGGACAAAGTTTAATTAAAGGATTTCCTTGTGGCATTTGCCTGCACATTTTTCGTTTTGATGAAACTTTTCCCAAGTCAAGGATCCCACAAATGCTTTTCTTAGGTACACGGCCCTATATTCCAGGATCTGATCACAGATTATCTGATTATCCCAGATTCTCTGGCAGTGTAGACTCATATAAGCCAGTTCAAAGAGGATAATTTGAGATCGGGTCCTGGGATATAAGGCAGTGTAACTCCAGCCTTAAACTTAAAAAGGCAGAGGCCAAAACTAACAAAATGAAGTTCAACAGTGACAAATGCAAGAGACTCTACTTAGGCAGGAAAAATGAAATGCAAAGATACAGAATGGGGGATGCCTGGCTCAAGAGCAGGACGTGTGAAAAAGATCTTGGAGTTCTTGTGGACAGCAAGTTACACATGAGCCAACAATGTGATGCGGTGGCAAAAAAAGCCAATGGGATGTTGGCCTACATCAATAGGAGACTCATGTCTAGATCCAGGGAAGCCATGTGTGCCATGTATCAATATCAAGAAAACAAAGATTCAAAGGTGAACAGCATTTTTGGATGCAAACTTCCAATATCCCTCACAACTGATTGTTTTGGAGAGCTGGTGAGACTTACAGACCACCCATATCTGGAAGGCCATTCACACTCTACCAACTACAGCATTCTTTGGAAATGTGTGGTTATAAGGTAGCATTGCTTGCATTCTAAGGGTAATGTCATGTGTAATGGTTTATATATTTAATTTGTTCAATTAATTAGAGCAGGGGTCCTCAAACTTTTTAAGCAGAGGGCCAGGTCACAGTCCCTCAAACTGTTGGAGGGCCGGATTATAATTTGAAAAACAAAATGAATGAATTTCTATGCACACTGGGCATATCTTATTTGTAGTGCAAAAACACTTAAAATACAATAATTAAAATGAAGAACAATTTTAACAAATATAAACTTATTAGTATTTCAATGGGAAGTGTGGGCCTGCTTTTGGCTGATGAGATAGCATTGTTGTTCTTGTTGTTGTTGTTGTTGTTGTTGTTGTTGTTGTGTGCTTTCAAGTCATTTCAGACTTAGGTTGACCCTGAACGAGGGCCGGGTAAATGACCTTGGAGGGCCACATCCGGCCCCCGGGCCTTAGTTTGAGGACCCCTCAATTAGAGGCTGCAGAAACTCTGTCACCAAAATACAATCTTCTGAGGAGTTTTTTCCTATGAAATAGGCTACCACCAAAGTCAAAAGGGATTTTCAGTTACTGTTTGACCAAAGTATTGAAAGTGAGCTGGATTGTGCTGAATTTGAACTCAAGGCGCAGAACACTGAGGAGAATATTATTGAGATTCTTCTAAGTAGTTGCTGCCACCAATCTGGAAACTCTGCTTCCCTAACTTGCTATGGAACTTCTTCACACAGAGGCACACTGAGACAGTTGTTTGTTAACAAACAACAAAGATGTTTATTTGTGTGGTTTTCAAAAACACAGGCACTTAAGCATAACAGTTGCAAGAATGAGATGAAGCTTATTTGGTTACTTTAAAACAGTTCAGTACTTGGTTTCCAATAACAACTCTTAACTCCCTCAGGAAACTAGCAAGACTTCTTCCTGACTAGAATCCTTTTGCTTCAAACAGTCCTATTCCTGGGATCTGTTTATAATCTCTATACCAGTTATTCTTCCTTAATAGCTCTCTGAACTCTCTAACTAATTTCTTTGACTTCTCTATCTCTCCCTCTCCTTCTCCTAACTTTCTCCTTCAAAAACCAGAACCTGACTAACTTCTTCAACACCCAGAACCTGTCAGATTTTTAAAAGCACTACTCAAGGCTCATTTTTTTTCTGCACTTCAACCAAGCTCCGCCCACTTTCTCCCAGCCAATCACAAGGGTTCTCCACATTTCCCCCCACGCTGCTTCTAAGCTCTGCCTCCACTAGGAAATGACTAACCTAAAATGGCTGCATCCAGGCACCATTTCACACAAAATGGCTGCCAAAAAAAACTGGGCTTATTCCTGAGCTTTTTTCCTCGTCTAAAGGTAGGCAATTCATCACATCATGCAACCGAAATGGTATAGAGTTCTGTTAGCACTTGATTTTGCAAACTTGAGGAATCTACTTGAGAAGCTGATGGAACCCAAATAGATTTTTGTGATTTTCCTTTTATCCCTATCAACTTATTTGCTAACATTTTCTTATATGTATTGAGGAATCAACTTAGAATGATAGAATCATAGAATCAAAGAGTTGGAAGAGACCTCATGGGCCATCCAGTCCAACCCCCTGCCAAGAAGCAGGAATATTGCATTTAAATCACCCCTGACAGATGGCCATCCAGCCTTAACTTAAGGGTTTGTCCTCCTTAAAGGCCACATCAATGGACTGGAGAAGACTTGTAGGTAACTCTCTCAGAAGAAGAACATGTTGTATGTTTTATTCACAGTTTGCACCATTTATCTATCTGGCCAGGAATGTCTTTCCCAGATTGAGAAGTTGTTGCAGTGTCCTTTTGAAAAACAAGGTGGATTTGACCCAGATGATCCATGTCACAATTATCTCTTGATAAGACTACTGCAATGTGTTGCGCATATTGTCTCTCAACAATATCCAGAAACTACAGCTAGAGCAAAATGCAGCCATCTGATTGATATCAGACATTGCATTCAATACCATATGTCACAAATCCCAAACCTATGACTTTCTGTTTGCTTTTGAGCTCAATTCAAGATTCCAGTTTTCAGCAATAAAATAAGCTTTTGTGAGTTGGGCATTGTCAGACTTTCTGCAGCCTGTGAAACAGCAAGTGAACATGCACAAAAAGCCAAATAGATACCCCACATGTGCATCACAGTGGGTTTCATTTTCCAAACCCATGATAGAAATGCAACAGTAGACATTTTGTATTTCCCTTAAGCTTATGAATGTCTTAAATTGAGAACTAAAGAGAAGAATAACAATTCATTTTATCCATTTAAAGGAGACTAGAGGGGAAATGTGAGACTGAGACTTCAGCCTTTGATGACACCTGCATTATGGTAAAAGGTGATTTTTTTCCATAAATCTGGAATCTTATTATAAAAAGAAAAGGGTTCTGATTTAGAATGGGAAGGGCTCTTGAAAACAGTATTGTTATAGCCATTGTTATGTTTCATTTATGGAATAGTCCTATTGTTGAAAATATTGATTTGGATTTAGGAATTACAATAACACTCTCTGAATATTGCCTATAACAGAAGGAAAGAGGTTAGCTCCTTTCCTCCTGTATTTCAGGAAGAACAATTAAAGCCATGCAATTAAGCATTCATTAGTAAAACATCAATTAAAATCACAGACAGGAGAAGGGAGCTGATTTGATTTCATTGGAGAGGGGGTTCCATAGATGAGGGGCCACCATTGAGAAGGTCCTGTCTCTTGTCCCCACCAATCGTATTTGCGAAGTTGGTGGGATCAAGAACAGGGCCTCCCAAATGATCTTAACTTCTGAGGTGGGTCATAGAGGGAGATACGTTCAGACAGGTAAGCTGGGCCAGAACTGTTTAGGGTTTTATAGGCTAAAGCCAGCACTTTGAATTGTGTTTGGTAGCAGACTGGCAACCAGTGGAGCTGGCGTAACAAGGAGGTTGTGTGCTCCCTGTATGCTGCTCCAGTGAGCAATCTGACTGCCTTCCAAATAGTCTTCAAAGGCAACCCTATGTAGAGCGTGTTGCAGTAGTCTATTCAGGATGTAACAGGAGCATGGACCACCGTGGCCAAGTCTGACTTCCCAAGGTAGAGACACAATTGGCACACAAGTTTTAATTGTGCAAAAGCTCCACTGGCCACTGCCGAAACCTAGGGTTCCAGGCTCAACTATGAATCCAGGATCACTCCCAAGCTGTGAAGTTGAGCCTTCAGGGGGAGTGTAACCCCATCCAGCACAGACTGTAACCCTAAATGGTTCTGGCCCAGTTTACCTGTCTGAATGTGTCTCCCCCTATGAACCATCAAGGACTTTAATATCATCTGGGGAGGACCTGCTCTTGGTCCCACCACCATCGCAGTCGCGTTTGGTGGGGATGAGAGACAGGGCCTTCTCTGTGGTAGCCCCTTGGCTGTGGAACTCCCTCCCTAAGGAGGTTAGATTGGCCCCCTCACTGTTGACCTTCCAAAAGAAGCTTAAACCCTGGTTGTGGGAGCAAGCGTTTGCAGATCAGACTGTTTTTACTGACAATTATGAGATTTTTATTGGACTGCAATTTGGATGGATTTGGATGATGTTTTTAACTTGGCAAACTGTTTCAATGTATATTTATATTGATTTTAAGGCATTTGATTGTATTTATTATGTGTTTTATTGTTTTGGCATCAAAATTGTTGCCTGTTGGTAGCCATCCTGAGTCCCTCCTTGTAGGTCGAGAAAGACTGGAGTATGAATGTTCCAAATAAATATACGCTGTTTGACAGCAATACCTGTTAACTTCGATATTCCCAAATTATTTGGCTTTAGATCAACATTTTTCCAGAAGTTTTTTATAGCTTGACATGGGAAGGTGGACCTAGACCAGTGTTTCTCAACCTTCCTAATGCTGCGACCCCTTAATACAGTTCCTCATGTTGTGGTGACCCCCAACCATAACATTATTTTCGTTGCTACTTCAGAACTGTCATTTTGCTACTGTTGCCCCATGATATGAGATTAGGTCTCTGGTTGGAGAGAGCTAGGGAACCAATGCATTGGTTCTCAACCTTCCTAATGCTCCAAACCCCTGAATACAGTTCCTCATGTTGTGGTGACCTCCAACCACAAAATTATTTTTATTGCTACTTCATAAATGTAATTTTGCTACTGTTATGAATTGTCATGTAAATATCCAATATGCAGGATGTATTTTGATTCACTGGACCAAATTTGACACAAATACCTGATATGCCCAAATTTGAATACTGGTGGGGATGGGAAAGAGGGACTGGTTTTATCATTTGAGAGTTGTACTTGCTGGGATTTATAGTTCATCTACAATCAAAGAGCATTTTGGACACCAATGATGGAACTGAACCAATCTTGGCACACAGGACTCCCATGACCAACAGAAAACACTACCACGGTCTGGTGGGCATCAAACTTGAGTTTGGGAGTTGTAGTTCACTTGCATCTGTGGACTCAAACAATGATGGATCAGGACCAAATTTGGCACAAATACTCAATATGCCCAGATGTGAACACTAGTGGAGTTTGGGGGAAATAGTAGGCTTGGGCGGTTTTGTTCGTTAATTTCGTAATTCGTTATTACTTCGTATTTAAATTAGCTTACGATCCAATATTGAGCCATGCAGGAATAGTGT
This sequence comes from Anolis sagrei, assembly GCF_037176765.1. NCBI lineage: Eukaryota > Metazoa > Chordata > Lepidosauria > Squamata > Anolidae > Anolis > Anolis sagrei. Next base: position 6,417,140 of record NC_090030.1, read on the forward strand.
GAGGAGTAAATTAGATTCGAAACAATTTTTTTTGTAATTATTTTGTAATTATTTCGTAATTATTTTGTAATTATTTTGTAATTATTTCGTAATTATTTCGTAATTATTTTCACATGTCTGGTGCAAGTTTTATAGTTGTTTTTTTTTATCACACCAACAGTCAACAACAGAGGGAGAGGGAAGCTTCAGAAGTTCCCCCTGTCCCATTTGGAGGTTTTTTTTAGCATATTGCGCAATCGCGTCCGCCATTAACAAATTGATTCATAATTATACGAAATTTCATATATTTCGAAATTTTTAAAAGAAACATTTCGGAATTATTTAAAAAAACGAAACGCGAGGGCCCCCTAAAAACAAAACGAGTTTAGAACCAATTTTTTCTGTGGTTACCCAAGCCTAGGAAATAGACCTTGGCACTTGGGAGTTGTAGTTGCTGGGATTTATAGTTCACCTACAATGAAAGAGCATTATGAACCCCACCAACAATGTAATTAGACCTAACCTAACCCAGATGACCAAGAGAAAATACTTTGTTTTCTGATGGTCTTTGGCGACCCCTCTGACACCATCTCGTGACCCCCTCAGGGATCCCGACCCCCAGGTTGAGAAACACTGACCTAGACTCAATAGGAAGACAAGAAATTTGTTGACCAAATAATGACATAAGTCTGTATCTTTTCTTTTGGACATGATATGGGGGTCTATACCGGAACCCCTAATGCTCCATCTGAAACCTTTCTCCAGCCTCAGGGGTTGCTGTTGCTGCTACTTACCAGCCATAGGGAGGGAATGGAGAGCTAACATTGAAAAAGAAGAAGCACAGCTGCTAGAGGAAGAGAGAATTCTGATTTTCCTTCACTTCTCAGCTAAGAGCAGTGGCTTCGTGCTCTTATTCACCGCCTCTCCCCTTCATCCCCCTTTCCCAGTCGGTGGTCTGCAGCAGCAGGACACCTTCACCTTTACTGTGGCTTGTCAGATGCCGGAGTAAGGAGCGGACATGGAACTGAGCCAGAATTTAAGAGTACCAAAATATATTCAAGGTATGCACCATATTCAAATCAGCAGAGCTGCAGAATTGGTTTTAAAGGAACACAATGAGAACAGCGTTAGAAAACTAGAGCCAAAACCAAAAATGCTTAAAGAATGCTACTGTTTGTTATTAAGGCATAAGATTTCATGGAGTCCACTGAATCAGATTTTGCCGGCTGCATACAGTTGCAAGGGATTGTAAACAGTGAGGCCACAAGGGAATGATATGTAGAAAGCACAGACAATGCTAGTTGCCCCTGTTAATAATGTAATTAGTGCTGTCTGCACTTACTGCATATCATTTCCCTCCGAGCTTGCTTTTTATAACCCTCCCTTTTTTTTGGATCTTGGAATAACGCTTCAAAAATACCAAATGCAATGGGCTGCACTTTTTTGGCATTTCCTCATGCATATGTATTTGGATTGATTTTTACTATTTTCTCTGGACATATATTGTAGGGCTGTAAAATGTCTCCCTCGGAGTGACTTTCTTTCATCCAAATGCAAAACGGCACATACTCCATATCTTTCCCTCTTAAGAAATATTTCACAAGATTTGCAAACTGGTACAGACCGATTTGTTTGCAAATATATCAAGATGGTGTACACTAGCCATGGTGAGGTCTGTGCATTACAAAGTCAGGATGCTCAACTATTTCCTTCTTATATCATGGGATCACAATCCTGGGTGGCTTTTTGGTTATCACCCAGTCTCCTGGAGAGAAAAAAAAACCTAATCAGTCCTCTGAGGTTGACATTAGGATGTGGACAGTGTTCTGTGGATTTTACAATCCTTGCACCAACTTACTTACTTAGGCAATCCCTCGTTGTCTGAGTAAGATTGTCCTCCAAGTTCGGTGTCCTGGCGGTGGGTCCGTAGGTGACTGTGGAGCCCTATTCTATATATATATAATTTTTTATTAGTAAATATTCTTTGTACAGCTATAAAAACAGGGGAGGTGATCATAGGGATATGTGGGGGGGGGGAGGAGGTAGGGGGTAGGTGAAAGGAGCGTAAGGATATACACACACACACACACACACACACACACACACATATACACACATACACACACACACACACACACACATATATACATATACATATATATTTTTATGTATATCTATCTATCTATCTATCTATCTATCTATCTATCTATCTATCTATATCTATCTATCTATAAATACAAGGAAAGGGAGGGGGGTGTCTTCTTCCGTTTCTCTTCAAAGTGGGGTTTTCTGCTTGTATTTCTTCTTTCTTAGGTTGGGGCATTTCTTTAGATTATCCCCGGAGGTGGGACACTCCTTCTTTTATATTTATTCTTTGCAGTCTCCTAATCCCATTTCTTAGATTAGTAATTTCACTTTGCTTTCTTTCAACCATGTCTTCACTGGTGTCCAATCTGTCATCTTTCTTAGTTTATTTTAGATAGCAGAGATGTTAGTTTATCCATATTCATTGTGTCAAGGATTTTCTTTATCCAGTCTTATTTTCAGTTTCCATAATTTTGGAGCCCCATTCCTGACCTGCATGTTCTCCTGCGGTGAGGACATTGGTTTACATGTGGAAGGTGGTCCCAGTCAGGGTTGGCTTGACATGCTTTACCCTTAGCACATTTCTCTCTTTTGCCCTCCATTCATGCTTCTTCAAATTCTACAGCACTGCTGGTCAGTGAGAGCACTTAACAGCCAGAGCTTCCCAGTTCTCAGTGTCTATGCCACAGTTTTTAAGGTTGGCTTTGAGCCCATCTCTCAATCTCTATTCCTGTCCTCCAACCTTCCATTTTCCATTCTTGAGTTCAGAATAGAGCAACTGGCTTTGGGAGATGGTGATTGGGCATTCAGACAATGTGGCCGGTCCACCGGGGTTGATGGCGGAGGAGCATCGCTTCAATGCTGGTGGTCTTTGCTTCTTCCAGCATGCTGACATTTGTCTACCTGTCTTCCAAAGATATTTTCAGGATTTTCGGAGGCAACTCTCATGGAATCGTTCCAGGAGTTGCATGTGATGTCTGTAGACAGTCCACGTTTTGCAGGCGTATAGCAGGGTTGGGAGGACAATGGCTTTATAGACAAGCACCTTGGTATCCCTATGGATGTCCCGGTCCTCAAACACTCTCTGCTTCATTCGGACTTCATTCGGACTCCATCTATGCATCTATACTTCAGTTTGAAATTGCATTATATGGTCAGCCCTCTCTCTCATCCCCACCAACTGTGTTTGTGATGGTGGCGGAAGCGAAAGAAGAGCCTGCCCGGAGGATCCTGGGTTCACACTGGTTCATAGAAATTGATCGAGATTCAGTTGAAACGCACACACCTGTACCTGTAAACCATTCTGGAAGACATTAATCGAAGGATGACCTGCTTGAGAAAGAGAGAAAAGTCTCCTGCATGAGAGAGAAAAATCCCTTCAGGTTTCACAGTATTGTTTATACTGCGATGGGCTTGTCTTGTAGAAATGTGAAAAATTTCACAATTGCTGAGATTTTGTTTGAAACAGACGATCTCGGTATACCAAGGCAGCCTGCTGAGAATTCGTCAATCTCTGCAAGAGTTCTTTACTACCAGTAGGAAAGCAAACCATAAAACACATTTCCCCACCATATTTTTCTCAGTTTCTTTGTGCAAAACTAGTGTCAGTTTGCTTTTTAAAGCTAAGCATATAGGGAAGGAGGGAGGGAGCTAGCACATTCGAAAGGACAGGCTGATTGATCACAAAAATAGAAAAACTCTGCTAGCCAATACCTTACAAAGGGTTGAGAATTGGCCCTCTTGGACTCCTTTCATTAGTTATTCATTAGTTGCTGCTAGGTTTTTCATTACCTGATTGTGAAAAGATTTAAAGGAGAGATCTCTGACAGCCTGGTGTAATAAGGTGTGGTAATTAGCTTTGATTGAAAAATTAGCTAATAGACTCTACATAGCTAAAGGAAAGCAATAAAAACAGCATTTTCCTGTGATTTGGAATGGTTCTATTGAAAATATTGAGAAGAATGAGGGGGAGATAAAGTTGAACTTTCAAACATCCAACAACTAGCGAGAAGGCACTTTTGGCACCTTTAGTTTTGTCAGTTATGGCTGTGTATTCCAATAACAAAATAAGTCTATGAATTGCTGTCTTGGGGAGTGGCAGGTGGCAAGGATAACGTTGCAATAAAGTGCTGATAATAATTATAATTAAGAAGAAAGAACAACATTCCCAATGCTATTACTTTTAGCAGTCTGTGGATCCAGACAAGAATTGCTATTGTTTTCGGTCTTGTATTCTTTAGAGAAATGTGCAAACAAAGGATAGGCAAATCTCTCAAGAATATGACAATCTCTCCAATGCTACGAAAAGAAATCTTGCAACTGGCAGCAAGGAATTTCATTGTGCATATTTGTGCGTTTCATTCTATGTCATGTGAAGCTGGACCAGATCAGAATTTACATCCTCACCACCATGGATGTCTCTTTGGAGTAGGTCACCTCAAGCTACTTTGTTGTCTATTGAAACAATTTACTATAATTCCACAATACAGTAGACCAATGGTTCTCAACCTGGGGTCCCCAGATGATTTTGGTCTTCAACTCCCAGAAATGCTAACAGCTGGTAAACTGGCTGGGATTTCTGGGAGTTGTAGGCCAAAACAACTGGGGACCCACAGGTTGAGAACCACTGCAGTAGACCATCTTGCATAGAACCTTTGAAGATACATGTGTGCATACTTTGTTTTAGGTTAGAAACAAGGGACTATTCACTAGCTCCATACACTCCATTCAAAACCCTGTCCCAGGCAGTTGCCAAGCCCTAGGTGGAGATGCTATGGCCAATAAATGCCTGAAGGAAAGGCAAATTCATTACTGAAGATCCAAGTAGACTTCATGGCTCTAAATACTTTCCCAGACAGGTCTAATTTAGCCACAGTAGTCCACAAGCGAAGTCTACGATGTGCATACTGGGGGTGTGCAAAATTTCAGATGTCGTTTCAAGTTTGGGGTAATTTTGGTGATTCAGAGATAAGAACTGCCAAAATACAAACCTGTTGGCCATATAAATGACAGAAAAAGGAGCCTCGCACATTTCCCCCACTGACGTCAATGGACTGAATCTTATCAAAAGATAATAGACTGAATCTTACTTTTAAAAACTCCAGATTTTGAATTACAAATAAAAATGCTTGCTTCCAGTGCCGATCCACACTGGGACCACCTGTACTGGTTTATGCTGCCAGAGCCCTTGCAGTTTGATTTTGAGGTCCTAATAACAGCCAAGTTTTTCTTGTTTTTTTTCCTTAATGCAACTCTTACCAGGTATGGCAACAGCAATAATCCAAACTTTTTTCTTTTCCACAGTAATGATGTTTGGTATATTGTGTTCCAAAACTTTGTCAGTTTGGATTTGAAAGTCCCATAGTCTTTTAGCATGTTCATTTTCCGCTACCATTATTATTATTGTTGTTGTTATTATTATTATTATTATTATTATTATTATTATTATTATTATTATGTTTATTTATACCCCACTCTATCTCTCCTGAAGGAGACTCAAAACAGCTATGTATCCATTACTGGTATTACAATGTGTTATTATTTATTTATTTATTTATTTATTTATTTATTTTGAAAACATGGAAATGTGAGTAGATCAATAGGTACCGCTTTGGCGGGAAGGTAACAGCACTCCATGCAGTCTTGCAAGCCACATGACCTTGGAGGTGTCTACAGACAACACCGGCTCTTCGGCTTAGAAATGGAGATGAGCACCAACCCCCAGAGTCAGACATGACTGGACTTCATGTCAGGGGAAAACCAACCAACCTGTTATTATATATAGCCCACTTTATCTCTTCAGAAGGAGACTCAGAGCGGCTAGTGGATAGTGATTAATATCTATTTGTCTGTGCATCTCTGTTTTAGTGTTGATATGATCAGTGGGCTAATCAAGAAACAGATCTATCTACCACTAGTGAACATGCAAAATGGCATAATGTGCCACGTTATGCTTGAAAATCTTCCTGTAACAAGATTGGGGGGGGGGGGGGGTGTGTCTCCAAATTAGAAATGAAATGAAAATGGATTTATGTCATTTTGCACACTCCAGGTGCATGCTACAGCTTTTTTTTTCTTATGTCAGGAGTGACTTGAGAAACTGCAAGTCACTTCTGGTGTGAGAGAATTGGCCATCTGCGAGGACATTGTGTAGCGGAAGCTCAAATGTTTTTACTGTTTTACCATCCTTGTGGGAGGCTTCTCTCAACTCCTTGCATGATGAGCTGGAGCTGACAGAAGGAGCTCATCTGCAGCATCCCCAGATTTGAACCTGTGACCTGTTTTTAGTCCTGCCGGCACAAGAGTTTAACCCACTGAATCACCCAGGTTCCTTTATTATAGCTGATGTGTTTAGAATGTGTGTAAAAAGGCAGGCTTAGTGGAAATGGTCAGCTGTGGAATAAAACACTGTCTTTTGGAGGTCTGTAAACAGAACTTAGATGGCCATTTTTCAGGAGTTGTACATTCCTGCATGGCGGGAGGTTAAATTACATGCTCACTGCAGTTTCTTCCAAATCTAAGATTAAATGATGATGGCAAGGCAGTTGATAATTCAGTGCAATGGTTTTACTTATTGGGTGGCATCACATCTTGGAATCTTTGTGTATAAACATCAGCCCAGGATTGTCTAGAACTGACAGCTTCCATCAACAATGTGAAATGGTTGCTAAGGACCGAGGCCTTAGAGGAACCATGTCGTGGAAACCAGGACATCTTTGGGAGCAGAGTTATCCACAAACGTTACTGTCTCTGCCCCCAATTTAAATTTCCAGTAGGCATTGTTTTCCCGACCAATCCAATCTATTTTATTTTATCAGTCCATCTTCAAGTGTGTCTCTATGATCTATTGAACAACACGTCACTTGCCATTTGTTTGACACACAGACCTTTGGGAATTGGGCTCATTAGATGCGGGAAAACTGAATGCCACAATTAAACAACGACATTTCATTCTTCTCACCCATCTTCCTCTTATCTCTTCCCATTATCTTCTCTCTCTCTGTTATGCTGCATGCACTTTTTCCCATCCCTCACAGTGCCAATGGCACTAAATGTTGATAAGATTACATCTGATTCAGCTCCAGCCAAGCAGATAGTTTAAGGCCAGCACTAAACATTAGAGCAGACACGAGGAGATTGGAGACAGCAGCTCCTGCATTTTTTCCTCCTTTTCTCTCGACTGCTATCTATTCACTGACAGCTGGTGCATCTGAATGGGGAGCTCAGCATGAAATAGTGGGGAGGCACCCAACCCAACCACCTATGTTTTTGATGAGAGAGAACTTGCAAGCTGATAATATCATATTATGGTTTTCACCACTTGCTCCACCTTCCCAATACTACTTACTTACTTAGGCAATCGCTCGTAGTGCAAGGATGATGGTCCTCCAAGTGTAGTATCCTAGCGGTGGGTCCGTAGGTGACTGTGGAGCCCTGTTCTTGATCTGCATCTTCTCCCAAAGTGGGGGCATCGGTTTCCAGGTGGAAGGCGGCCCTGGTCGGAGTGTCTTCCTCTTGGTGTGCCTTCATCTTTCACCCTCCATTCGTGCCTCTTCAAATTCTGCAGCACTGCTGGCCACAGCTGACCTCCAACTGGAGCGCTCAAGGCTCAGGTCTTCCCAGTTCTCAGTGTCTATGCCAGAGGTCTTCAAACTTTTTAAACAGAGGGCCAGGTCACAATCCCTCAAACTGTTGGAGGGCCGGATTGAAAGAGACAGTGAACCAAAGTCACTCCATATTGTATATCTGTCTATCCCAAAGGTGTCAGAAAAGGCATGTAAACAACTTCTATTCAAAGATGCAGCCTACCTCCCTGAAAAGGGGAAGTAAGTGTTACATAGCATACATAGGAAATAGCTGTGGTCAGCCAGTTACTGGAGGATTGACCAAGATATGCTTGCTCCATGATTGCTTCTGCTTAACCACAAAGGTTGCTACACGTTAACTGTAAGGGGCATGTTATGTTACTGAAATGTGGTTACTACACGCAATGTATGCAATATCGCCATATATGATACACAATCTCGGAGTTGTTTACTATGACGGAAATCTTCTGAAATCTAGTGATTGGCCATTCCGGGAGATGTTTATATTAAAGGAAATGCTTACTAAATGATGTGCCAAATAAGGATAAAGGGGAACCTTAAGTTGTCAACAAGTAAGGTATATAAACCCTGTTGTTCGTCCCAGTCGGGGCGGACAGCCTGTTACCGGCATATCAAGTTGTGCTGCCTGTCCGCCTTCTTATTGCGCAATATGAATAAACCTGTGTTTTGCCTGCTAACTGTTTGGACTCTTGCTTCGGACAGGCATTTGGTTAATCGGTGCAATGAATGTGATGATTACAGGAATGGTAATATGGACGACGAAACTGGATCACGATTTTAGTCATGAGATGCATTGGGTTGTTATTGTTGTGTCAATATTGTGTATTATGCTTTTATGGTTTTAAATTGTATATTGTTGACTGTTGTACCTTTGTTGTAAACCGCGCTGAGTCGCCTGTTAGGCTGAGAAGCTGCGGTATACAAGTAAAGTAAATAAATAAAGTAAATAAATCTATAGCGAACTGGTAAGATCCCGGAAAGTTCAAGTTTGGGGACCGCGTCCCCCTACGTGGGGACCGCGTTCCCGCAACAGAAAAATAATTTGGGGAAAAAAAAACATGAATGAATTCCTATGCACACTGCACATATTTTATTTGTAATGCAAAAAAAAACCACACACTTAAAAACAATAATTAAAATGAATAACAAATTTAACAAATATAAACTTGTTAGTATTTCAATGGGAAGTCTGGGCCTGCTTTTGGCTGATGAGATAGAATTGTTGTTGTGTGCTTTCAAATAGTTTCAGACTTAGGTTGACCTTGAGCAAGGGCCGGGTAAATGAGCTCAGAGGGACGTATTCGGCCCCCGGGTCTTAGTTTGAGGACCATTGGTCTATGCCATAGTTTTTTAAAAAATAAATTTTATTAAGTTTTTCATATACATAAAAAAAGAGAAAGAAAATGAAAAATGGTTTACAAGGAAAGTGGGGGAACATTGGATTACAGGACAGTAGGAAATTTTTTAGAGTATATAAAAATAAAGAGGAGAAAAAAAGAAAAAAAGAAAAGAGAGAGAAAAAACAAAAATACAAAAAAATACAATATTTGTTTGACTTCCATTCTAGGCCTTTGCTTATTATGTATCATCTTTTTGAGTCTATATTTATCTCTTCTCATTCCTCTCCGAGAGTTCTTTTTTCCTCTCATGTCTTGAAAAAAGAAAAACAAAAACACTGATGATAATAATAGTAATAAAAATGTTGCCAATGATTGTCTCAGAGAGTCATCTTATTACATTTTTATCCTAATTAATATCTTTCCTTCATATAATTTTGAAATCGTGACCACTTTGTCTCTTTTATTGGTTTTCCCGAGCTTTTCTTCAAAAAAAAAAAGTTAATTTGTCCATGTCTTTAATTTCTTGTAGTTTATTTATCCAGTCCTCTGTTTCTGGTGTTTTATCCATTTTCCAAATTTTTGCAAATGATATCCTTGTTGCTGTTGAGATATAAGTAAATAAAATGTCCTTATTTGAATCTGAAGTGAATTCTGAGTCTGTAATATTTAATAAGTAATATGCCAGAGTTTTTAAGGTTGGCTTTGAGCCTGTCTTTAAATCTCTTTAAATAGAGCAACCGCTTTGGGAGACGGTGGTCGGGCATCCGTAGGTGACTATGGAACCCTATTCTTGACCTGCATGTTCTCCTGCAGTGAGGACATCGGTTTCCAGGTGGAAGGTGGTCCCAGTCAGGGTTGGCTTGGCACACCTTACTCTTAGCACATTTCTCTCTTTCACCCTCCGTTCAGGCCTCTTCAAATTCTGCAGCACTGCTGGTCACAGCTGACTTCCAGCTGGAGCACTCAAAGGCCAAGGTTTCCCAGTTCTCAGTGTCTATGCCACAGTTTTAAGGTTGGCTTTGAGCCCATCTTTAAATCTCGTTTCCTGCCCACCAACTTTCCGTTTCTCATTCTTGAGTTCAGAGTAGAGTAACTGCTATGGGAGACAATGATCAGGCATTTGGACAATGTGGCCGTTCCAGCGGAGTTGATGGCTGAGGACCATCGCTTCATTGCTGGTGGTCTTTGCTTCTTCCAGCATGCTGACATTTGTCCGCTCGTCTTCCCAGGAGATTTGCAGGATTTTTTGGAGGCAGCATTGTGGAATCGTTCCAGGAGTTGCATGTGACGTCTATAGACAGTCCATGTCTCGCAGGAGTATAGCAGGGTTGGGAGGATAATAGCTTTATAAACAAGCACCTTGGTCTCCCTCCGGATGTCCCGTTCCTCAATACCCAGAAACAAGGAGTCATGAACCTCTCCTTGGTTTGTTTGCTGGAACAGTAAGGACCGGATTGTGGAGCAGCTGGTTGAGAGTCAGCTGCATTAAAATCACTACTGACAGAAACAGACGTATTAAAAACGGTATGATTAGGTGGTAGAAATTTTTTTAGAAGACCCATCCATTTGAATGAATGGGAACAAATTAGGAACAAGAAATTAAAATATACCTATGCTTCAAATAAAGAAGAGCAAGAGAAAAGGAAAAGGAAGTACACCCCCAATATGATACCCAGGAAGTCATGAATGGACCCTTCTTTTATTTTTTTTATATTTTTTTACCCTCTCTTGATATAATTGTCTTTTTCCTACTTTTCTATCTTCTTGCAAATATTCGCCCACTTTCCCTGTAACTTTTAGAAAACACTTAATGAAAATTATATTTAAATATATATATACCTATGCTATGGATCTAAAAGAAAATTTCATAGATGGTATATTATTCTCTTTAAAAAAAGGCCTTATGCACAAAAAATATAGGAAAAATTTGTTGAAAATGTCATGACCACGAAGGAAGCTTCTTCCATACGTGGTGGACTTGTAGAGAACCCAAGAATACTGGAAAATTATAAGTCTCAAAACATACTTGGAATGTAATTTCCAAGAAAACTAGAATATTATCTATTAGGCATTATGGACTTGGAATTAACTTTGGACCAAAACAAGAACATTTTATTTACTTATATGTCAACGGCAGCAACAATCTCCTATGCGAAACTTTGGAAAATAAGATTCCAGAAATTGACAATTGGATAAATAAATTAAGAGTAATTAGAGATATGAACAAACTAGCATTTCTTTTGAAGAATAGCTCGGAAAGTTCAATAAAAAGGACAGATTGGTCCCTCTTTGAGGAATACAAAAAAGAGAAGAAACAGAACAGCACTTAACAATGAGTTTTTTATTCATATCTTTATTTTGGTTTTTCTGGTTTTTTCCTTTTTCTTTACTATAGATAAATTTATAGAGCAAGAAGACTAAAACTATAACTTTAAGTATAATTACAATCAAAACTACAAATAACATTGGCGAAGGCACAGAATGGAAGTCAACAGAACTTTCCACCCACCCAATATATTTGTTTCTTTTCTTATCACTTTTCCTACTATTTAATAAACCCAGTGTTCCCCCACTTTTTGTGTAATATTAATAAAATGTCTTTTTTGGTGAGTATACAATAAAAAATACTTTAAAAATCACTACTGACCAACAGATCATGAGTTCGAAGTTGATTCGGGTCCGAGTAAGCTCCCAACCATTTGTCTAGCTTGCTGTCAACCTTTGCAGCCCAAAATACAGTTGCATCTGTCAAGTAGAAAATTTAGGTCCCGCCTATGCATGGGGTTACCTTTGAAGACTGTTCGGAAACTCCAATTAGTCCAGTGGGAGGCAGCCAGAGTACTTACAGGAGTGTCATACAGGGAGCATACCACCCCTCTGTTGTGTCAGCTCCACTGGCTGCCGATCCAGTTCCAAGCACAATTCAAAGTGCTGGTTTTGACCTACAAAACCCTATACGGCTCCGGCCCAGTGTATCTGTCTGAATGGATCTCCCTCTACGTCCCACCTCGGAGTCTAAGATCTTCTGGGGAGGCCCTGCTCTTGACCCTGCCTATATCACAAGTGAGATTGGTGGGGACGAGGAGCAGGGCCTTCTCGGTGGTGGCCCCTCACCGGTGGAATTCACTCCCCGGGGAAATTAGATCAGCGACATCCCTCCTTTCCTTTAGGAAAAAATTGAAAACATGGATTTGGGAGCAGGCATTCGGACAATCTGGCAGATAAAGAAAGGACTTCGACGATTGACAGAAATTGACAAAGTGGAATGGAATTATGGAACTCTGAAAGACGAACACTGAGCATAAGATTACTATTATTGATTGTGTTATATACCGACTGTTTTAATTGTGATAATTGTTTAACTGCTGTTTTGTACGTATGTGTATTCTGTGTAGGCATCGAATTGTGCCTTTTTGTAAGCCGCCCTGAGTCCCCCCTCGGGGATTGAGAAGGGCGGGGCAGAAGTGCCCGAAATAAATAATAAAAAAGGATAATTTAATTAATCTATGACACCATAAAACTCTCCAGCAGCATGCATAAGAATGAGGAAGTACTCCATCTGTGTCACAAGTGGATGGTGAAGCGACAGCTCCCCCGGTGGCTGGAATTCAAAGCATACCCTCATGAAGCTGGAATGTTAAATAGCCTCTGTGTGTCTGTCTATATGTGTTGTGTGTCTATGGCACTGAATGTTTACCATGTATATGTGCATTGTGATCCGTCCTGAGTCCCCTGTGGGGTGAGAAGGGAGGAATATAAATACTGTAAATAAATAATAAATTAAAAAAACCCTTCAGTTTGTAACTCCAACAGCAAATCTTTAACTTACAGTCCAAGTCTGGTAGCTTACAAAGTACCTATCTCATCCAATGTAGTTGGCTAGAGCCTGGCTTCTATTCATTTATTTAAAATCTTTTTTCCCTTTCTACTGGAATTTCTATAGATTCTTTGATATTTTGATGGCTTCACTGTTTTTCATTCAAACACTATGCTATTATCAGCCATTTTGATGCCTGTTTTTGAGCCATCAGAAATGTTAAAAGTCCATTTGAATGTCTAAAACCAACTCTTTTATAGCCAAATAAAAATGTGCACAACCTGTAACAGTCTCTATTAAGATCTAATCTGGCTTCTGCTTTCTGCAGATTAGGAATGCATTCTTCTCACAGGAAGCAACAAATTATGTGAGTATTGCCTGCTGCAAGGAAGTCTTTGAAACCCATGCACTTTTATTCGCAATGTTAGACTTATTCTGTACATAATTCATCCATGGTGTGTTTACAGAGAAAACAGTATATATTGCACAGAAAACACCACTTCTCTGGGTACACACACACATTCCTGAAAAGAAATTATGTTTTCCATGTTGCAAATGCAATTTCCTCTGCAGAAAATGCTGTTTTCCATTCAAGCTACACATATATGTGCAAATACCATGAAAAAGAAATCCTCAGTTAAAACATTGTCCCATGTAAACAGAGTGTTTTCTGCACAGGAAATTCTATTTCCTGCACCAAAAATGTTTTTTTTTCTATGGAAAATCATTATGCACATAAAGGTAAAGGTTTCCCCTTGTCATTAAGTCTAGTCATGTCCGACTCTGGGAGTTGGTAATGCTCATCTCCATTTCTAACCCAAAGAACCAGCGTTGTCCATAGACACCTCCAAGGTCATGTGGCCAGCATGACTGCATGGAATGCTGTTACCTTCCCGCCAAGTTGGTAGCCATTTATTTATTTACAGTATTTATATTCCACCCTTCTCACCTCGCAGGGGACTCAGGGCGGATTACAATGTACACATATATGGCAAACATTCAATGCCAAAGACACACAACAGATACAGACAGACGTCAGAAGCTTTTTAACTTTTCTGGCCACCAGGGGAGCTGTCGCTTTCATTGTCCATCTATGACACTGATGAAGTACTTCCGCATTCCCCGCATACTTTTGTTGGAGTGCTTTTTGCTGGAGTCTTTTTATAGCCTCATAAATTACTTAAATTAGCCTCCCCACACATAGGTGGTACTTGATTTTCCTACTTGACAGATGCAACTGTCTTTCAGGTTGCAAAGGTCAACAACAAGGTACACAATTGGTCGGAAGCTCACTCTGACCCAGGCTGGCTTTGAACTCCTGACCTTTTGGTTAGAAGTGATTTTAATGCAGCTGAAATTCAGAAAGCTGTGCCACAGTCCTGGTGCTCACATTTGCTTTACTTACTTACTTTACTTTACTTATATACCGCTGTTCTCAGCCCGAAGGCGACTCACAGTGGTTCACAACAAATAAGAACAGCAAAAATTCAATGCTACAGTGTAAAAACAGTTAAGAACCTAACATATTACATAATTAATAAATAATTACTACAATAACCATTCATTATTCACTATCGTCTCATCATCAAAAACATGATCCAGATTTGTCATCCATTATTCCGTTCCAATCTTCATTAACCAATCATTGCACTAATTATTCGAACGCCTGCTCAAACAGCCAGGTCTTCACTTTCCTGCGGAATACCATTGGAGATGGTGCTAGTCTAATGTCCGTAGGAAGGGCGTTCCACAGCCGAGGAGCCACCACCGAGAAGGCCCTATCTCTCGTCCCCGCCAGCCGTGCTTGAGAAGCAGGCGGGATCGAGAGCAGGGCCTCCCCGGAAGATCTCAAAGTCCTGGTGGGTTCATAGGCCGAGATGTGGTTGGATAGGTAGCTTGGGCCGGAACCGTTTAGGGCTTTAAAGGCCAACGCCAGCACTTTGAATTGAGCCAGGTAGCAAATCGGTAGCCAGTGGAGTTGGCGCAACAGGGGGGTTGTATGCTCCCTGCGCTCCGCTCCTGTTAAAATCATGGCTGCCGAGCGTTGGACTAGTTGGAGCTTCCGAGCCGTCTTCAAAGGCATCCTCACGTAGAGAGCGTTGCAGTAGTCTAAACGGGATGTAACCAGAGTGTGGACTACCGTGCATGTTGATCTGCTCACATTTGCATGTTTTCGAACCTCTAGGTTGCCAGAGACTGGGGCTAACAATGGGAGCTCATCCCGTCATGCGGATTCAAACCGCTGACCTTCTGGTCAGCAAGTTCTTCAGCTTAGTGGTTTAACCCACTGTGCCCCCACGCCCCCCCCCCCCCCACTATGTATATATTTTGTGCAAAATACGTCTCAAACTGTGAAGTTTCTCATCATTCCAGGATTCTTGACAGTGACATGATAAATCTTTGGGGCGTTTTCCAATAACCTTTCCATCCTTACTGCAGATTTTGGAGTTTTCAATCAGTATTATGTTACATTTTCAAGCTCTATGCCAATGTTTCTCAACCTTCCTAATACCCTTAATACAGTTCCTCATGTGGTGGTGACCCCCAACCATTACATTACTTTTGTTGCTACTTCATAACTGCAATTTTGCTACTGTTACGAATCGTAATGTAAATATCTGATATGCAGGATGTATCTTCATTCACGACCAAATTTGGCAGAAATACCCGCTACATCAAAATTTGAATACTGGTGCATTTCGTCATTTTGGAGTTGTAATTCCTGGGATTTAAAGTTCACGTGCAAGCAAAGAGGATTCTGAACTCCACCACGGATGGCTTTGAACCAAACTTGGCATACAGAACTCCCATGACCAATAGAAAATACTGGAAGGGTTTGGTGAGTGGCCATTGACCTTGAATTTTGGAGTTGTAATTCACCTACTTCCAGAGAGCATTGTGTACTCAAATAATGATGGATCTGGACCAAACTTGACACGGATACTCAATATGTCCAAATATGAAGACTAGTGGAGTTTGGGGGAAATAGACCTTGGCATTTTGGAGTTGTAGTGGCTGGGATTTATAGTTCACCTACAATCAAAAAGCATTCTGAACCCCACCAATGACCGAATGGGCCAAACTTCCCACATAGAACCCCCATGACCAACAGCCACGAGAGTAAAGATGAAGATCCAACCCGAGGAAAAGTGTTCTTGCCATACATCAAGGGAACCACTGACTGCATAGGAAAGCTGATGAGGAAACACAACATACGAACTACCTACAGACCTACAAAGAAAATCCAACAAATGCTCCATGCATCTAGAACATGGCCATATAGCTCGAAAAAACCCACAAGAACTTAGTGATTCCAGCCATGAAAGCCTTTGACAATACAGAAAACACTGTGTTTTCTGATGGTCTTTGGCAACCCTTCTGACACTATCTCACGACCCCCCTAGGGGTCCCGACCCCCAGGTTGAGAAACACTGATCTATGCTATTCCAGCAAGGTACAAAACTTGCCAGATTCCAGGTAACTATATTGCATGGTCTCAAAGTAAGGGCTCATCTACATTCTTTGTATGTTACTTTGAAAAGATCCAGATATTTCCATATAAATAATTTTAGATAGTCACAATCACAACTTAGAAAAGCGAGTCTTGCATTGTTTCACACAAATCATTTTCAAACAGCAGACAAAAGAGGTGACACCTATACGCGCGTAATAAGTAGATATTACATTAAATTGCCTCTTGTTAGTAAACTTCATTTCAATTTTCTCCCACTTTATCACAATTTTTTATTGAAAAGACAGAGAATGGATGTATAATTGTGTTTCTATTATTTGTTTTGATAATGGCATGTTGGCTAATCATAACCTGAAATAGGAACAGCATACAAAGGAAAGGAAAGTTATTCAACTGGAGCACACCGGGAAATATTGAGAGAGGGTTCCTTCCATTAATTCCTTTCCATTAATTGACAGGAAAGTATTTGATCATTTGGATGCCCAGAGTTTCTTATTTGGGGGGGGGGGGGTCTTTGGAACAGAAGTGCCCACTTTAGAAGGATGAGTTTCAAAAAAACCAAATATAAGCAGAAAATAGGGTTAAGGATTCCCAAAAGGAATATTTCTTTAAGAATGTATTGTCGAAGGCTTTCATGGCCGGAATCACTGGGTTGTTGTAGGTTTTTTTCGGGCTATATGGCCATGTTCTAGAGGCATTCTCTCCTGACGTTTCGCCTGCATCTATGACAAGCATCCTCAGAGGTAGTGAGGTCTGTTGGAACTAGGAAAAGGGGTTTATATATCTGTGAAAAGACCAGAAGGGACAAAGGACTTTTGTCTGCTGGAGCTAGGTGTGAATATCTCAACTGACCACCTTGATTAGCATTTAATGGCTTGGAAGTGCCTGGGGGAATCTTTCTTTGAGAGGTGATTTGATGTGCCTGATTGTTTACTCTCTGTTGTTTTGCTGTTGTAATTTTTGAGTTTTTTAATACTGGTAGCCAGATTTTGTTCATTTTCATGGTTTCTTCCTTTCAGTTGAAATTGTCCACCTACTTGTGGATTTCAATGGCTTCTCTGTGTAGTCTGACATGGTGGTTGTGAGAGTGGTCCAGCATTTCTGTGTTCTCAAATAATATGCTGTGTCCAGGTTGATTCATCAGGTGCTCTGCTATGGCTAACTTCTCTGGTTGGAGTCGTCTGCAGTGCCTTTTATGTTCCTTGATTTGTGTTTGGGCAATGCTGCTGCGTTTGGTGATCCCTATGTAG
Source organism: Anolis sagrei (assembly GCF_037176765.1). NCBI lineage: Eukaryota > Metazoa > Chordata > Lepidosauria > Squamata > Anolidae > Anolis > Anolis sagrei. The sequence continues at coordinate 6,434,689 of NC_090030.1, forward strand.
ACTTGTCCATAGCTGCATGGAATACGGTAGACTCCTGCAGAGGTGAGAGGATCCCTCTTGTCCTTTGCTGAACGTAGCATTTGTTGGATTTTCTTGGTGGGTTTGTAGATTGTTTGTATGTTGTGTTTCCTCATCAGCTTCCCTCTGCGGTCAGTGGTTCCCTTGATGTATGGCAGGAACACTTTTCCTCTGGGTGGATCTTCATCTTGACTCTTGTGGCTTGTTGTTGGTCTTGCAGCTCTTCTGATGTCTGAGGTGGAGTCTCCATTGGCCTGCAGAGCCCAGTTGAGGTGGTTCAGATCATCTTGGAGGAGGTGGGGTTCGCAGATTCTTTTTGCACGGTCTGCCAAGGCTTGAATGGTGCTTCTTTTTTGACTTGGGTGATGGTTGGAGTTTTTATGTAGATATATATCTGTGTGTGTTCCTGGAACATCTTAACAGCATCCACCCAAACATCCAATTCACCATGGAAAAAGAAAATGAAGGAAGACTGCCTTTTCTAGATGTCCTAGTCATCAGCAAACCAGATTGGGTCACACCATTTACACAACAATTGGGTCACACCATTTACAGAAAACCAACACACACAGAGATGGATATCTACATAAAAACTCCAACCATCACCCAAGTCAAAAAAGAAGCACCATTAAAGCCTTGGCAGACCGTGCAAAAAGAATCTGCGAACCCCACCTCCTCCAAGATGAACTGAACCACCTCAACTGGGCTCTCCAGGCCAATGGATACTCCACCTCAGACATCAGAAGAGCTGCAAGACCAAGAACAAGCCACGAGAGTAAAGATGATGATCCACCCAGAGGGAAAGTGTTCTTGCCATACATCAAGGGAACAAGCCAGTACCTGCTGCATACCAGTACCGCCATCTGTTGAGGAGTTACGAAGGTGGAGGCATTACTTTTCATTCAACCTTCGTAGAGCCCAAATAGTTACAGACCAAAGATGCAATATATGAGACTTCTGTGGCTGAGTCTCCCAATATTTATTTATATTTTGAAACTGTTTCGGTGTGAGGAATGCCAATTTTGAATAAAAGAGCAATGGTCAGGGAAGCTTGATCCTGAATGGCAGGTAACTTCTTGTTACTGAATTGCCTGTTCTCGTAACCTATTTCTGTAAGCCATATGTCATCTACCTTTCTATTACATGTTCCATTTTCAGTATCTAAATCCCTCAAATAAATGTGCTTTGGCCTCATATAAACTCTAATCCAAGGGGCAAATGAAAGTTGTTGCTATTGTTATCAAATAATGATCTCTCCATTTAATAGAGAATTAATGAGCCCATATGCAGTAGACTATTCGATGCATAATACTCATAGAGGGATCAGAGACATGCTGAAGAAATCTATGCATCAGACAGACGTATGGGCCATTAACTTTAGGACCATGTTCAGCCTTGGAATTAAGAGCTCCCAAGTCTATTGAACTAAGCGACAGTTTGTAGCTGCATAATTTTTTATCTAAAGTAACACTAAAGACAGCAAGGAAACATGATGCACATGCTCATCTTCTTGGTGTTGTGCACTGAACAAGGAAACTATTGACACTGGAAACTTGTAGGGCGGTATTCCTCAAACTCCCTAATGCCATGACTCCCTAATGCAGTTCTTCATGTTGTGGTGATCCCCAAACACAAAATTATTTTTGTCTCTCCTTCACAACAGTGAATTTACTGCTATTATTTTATATGCACGAAGGACTTTCATTCTCTGGACCAAATTTGGCACAAATACCCAATATGCCCATATTTGAATACTGGAGGGGTTGGGAGGGGGATTGATTTTGTCATTTGGGAGTTGTAGTTGTTGGGGTTTGTAGTTCACCTACAATCAAAGAGCATTCTGAACTCTACCAGCGATGGAATTTAACTAAACTTAGCACATAGAACTCCCATGATCCGCAGAAAATACTGGAAGGGTTTGGTGGGCATTGGCATTGAGTTTTAGAGTTGTAGTTCACCTGCATCCAGAGAGCACTGTGGACTCAACAATGATGGATCTGGATGAAACTTTGACACGAGTACTCAATATGCCCAAATGTGAACACTGGTGGAGTTTGGGGAAAATAGATCTTGACACTTGGGAGTTGTAGTTGCTGGGAACTATAATTCACCTACAATCAAAGAGCATTCTGACCTCCACCAACAATGAAATTGAGCCATTATTGGTACACAGAACTCCCATGACCAATGGAAACTAGTGGAAGGGTTTGGTGAGCATTGACCTTGAGTTTTGGAATTTTAGTTCACTTACATCCAGAGAGCATTGTGGACTCAAACAATGATGGATCTGGACTAAACTTGGCATGAATACTCAATATGCCCAAGTGTGAACACTGGTGGAGTTTGGGGGAAATATATCTTGACATTTGGGAGTTGTAATTGCTGGGATTTATAGTTCACCTACAATCAAAGAGCATTCTGAACTCCACCAATGATGGAATTGGGCCAAACTTCCCACACAGAAACCTCATGACCAACAGTAAATACTGTGTTTTCTGATGGTCTTTGGTGACCCCTCTGACAGCCCTAACCTGACCCCCAGGTTGAGAAACATTGTTGTAGGGTAAGATTTAAGTTAGAATTGGGATTACATCTGCCCTTCAATTTCCAAATGGTTTTCTTCTCCATGAAGAAAAGCTTGCATTTTTCTGCTTCATCTTTTACGTGCTTTAGAATTTTTCTCATGATTTTTTTTAACTTCTCTTATCACCCAAAAGTGACTGCATGCTTTCCCCTTCTGTCTTGCCGCCATCTCCTGTTCTGGCCCACTTCCCAAAAGAGGAGTTACCTTATGACATGTTCTGCTGGGCTTGAATTGAAGCAAGGAGATCTGGGGAGTATCAAGGTCTCTGGAGAAACACTTCAACACCTCATAAATAAGGTAAACACAAAAACCCAATACTCTGTTCATGAGGATTTTAAAAGAGCTACAACATTCCTTTTTTGTTTTCTGTCCTGCCATCTTTTTGCTCATTGTCTTGTTTTTATGAAACCTGGATTTAAGAGATTTGTGTTGAGCACAAGCTGACATTCTAAGAATGGCAAAGAGAAATGTGTCATTTCACTGCAACTGTGATATGAGAAAATAGAAAGGAAATGCATTTTTGCAACTAAAATGTTCCCCAGCCAAGTGACTGGCAGAGACACTGAACTATGCAATTGCGGAGTGATTTACGAGGTTCATGAGCCTAGCATATGGTTGGAGGGTCCTTCTTTTCAACCCTTTTCAACCCTTAGCAAGGCCTGAAAATCTCATTGTTCTGAAATTTCCCTGTACACTTTTCATTCTGCTCTCCACTCTCCCTGGCAAATTTCAGACAGTTCGGGGAAAGACTTAAGGAATGAGGAGGCTCCTTTTTCATTTTGATAACAAGGTAGAGTAAATTGATGAGGTCACAGACATCTGGCTACATCCAAACAAAGCCGTTAACATTTTCTGGCAGTAGTCCTTATTAAACTACATTTATCTTGCATGAAGCATACCAGTAGACTAAGGAAATGGAATGATATTGTTTGATAAATTAGCCTATTCTTCAAGACCTGGGCTATAATAATCCAGAGGTTCATCTCCATGAGCACAATAGTTTTATATGGAGCAGTGTAACATGAACAATTGCACTCCATCCCCTCTCAATACCCATGCTAAAAGTTTAAGAGTACATGTGGTGGGTTTGGCACAGGAGCAAGTGATAGAGAGCAACTGACTGCTTCTTCTGTACAGATATAACACTAATAGGGCTGGGTAACCACGGAAAAAATTGTTTCTAAACTCGATTCGTTTTTAGGGGGTTTTTGCGTTTCGTTTTTTAAAAGAATTCCAAAAAGTTCGAAATATACGAAATTTCGTAAATTATGAAACAATTACGAAACAATTACGAATCGATTCGTTAATGGCGGACGCGATTGCGCAATATGCAAAAAAAAAAAACCTCCAAATGGGACAAGGGGAACTTCTGAAACTTCCCTCTCCCTCTGTTGTTGACTGTTGGTGTGATAATTTATTTTTATCACTGATAAAACAAACAACAACCCTAAAACTTGCACCAGACATACGGAAATAATAACGAAACAATTTTGAAACAATTTCGAAACGATTTCGAACCAATTACGAAACAATTACGAAATAAATTGAAAAATTCGTTTCGATTTTTAGTTGCTCCTGCATGGCTCAATATCGGATCGTAAGCTAATTTAAATACGAATCAATAACAAATTATGAAATTAACGAACGAAACCGCCCAGCCCTAGCTTTTAGGGATGTGCTTTGTTGTTTATTCGTTCAGTTGCTTCCAAATCTTCATGACCTCATGGACCAGCACACGCCAGAGCTCCCTGTCGGCCATCACCACCCCCAGCTCCTTCAAGGTCAAGCCAGTCACTTCAAGAATGCCATCCATCCATCTTGCCCTTGGTCAGCCCCTCTTCATTTTTCCTTCCATTTTCCCCAGCATCACTGTCTTCTCCAAGCTTTCTTGTCTTCTCATGATATAGCCAAAGTCCTTCATCTTTTCCTCTACTATCCTTCCCTCCAATGAGCAGTCGGGCTGGAGTATGGACTGGTTGGATCTTCTTGCGGTCCAAGGCACTCTCAGAATGTTAGGGATGTGCATATTCATGTATTTTGTTCCATAATTTCTTTATTTCCTTACAGCGCCACCAGGAGTGGAAGAATGTTCCAAAGTCCTCCCTGCATTTCCAACATTTGTTATTGTGGTTCTTATAATATCTCGCTAATCTCTGGGGTGTTAAGTACCAGCAGGAAAAAAAAAAAAAGCTTGTACCAATTTTCTGTTATGATCATAGATCTCAAATATTTCAGTTTCACTATCCAGATTTTCTCCCAATCATTTAATGGAATTGGATGATCAATGCGCAAAAAATACTTAAAATGAAATTTGAATTGAGGCCAGAATACTATTTATTAGACCTCTTGGACTTTGAGATAAACAAGAATAGAGACAAATTATTTTATTATTTGACTACTGTAATAAGAAGAGTGTTTTTTTTTTTTTTGTCGTGTCAGTAGCAACTGCTCCTGTTGTGAGAGAATTGGCCATCTGCAAGGACGTTGCCCAGGGGACGCCTGTATGATTTTTGATGTTTTATCATCCTTGTCCCTGCATGAGGAGCTGGAGCTAATAGAGGGAGCTCATCCACCTCTCCCCGGATTTGAACCTGCAACCTGTCGGTCTTCAGTCCAGCAGGCACAGTGCTTTAACCCACTGCGCCACCGGGGGCTCCACAAGAAGAGTAATTGCCCAGAAATGACGACTGATAGAAACTCCAACCATAGAATCATGGATTATAAGACTAATGGATTATAAAGGCATGGACTCTCTAACTTTCTTATTGGTAGAGCCAGGAAACATATCTAAGACAGACTGGATGCCCCTTATAGAATACCTCCAGAATGACGTTATTGAAATGGCACACTCAAGCAGATTTTTAGGGAAAGTAGGGAACTCAGGACATCAAGGTAAAACAATATCTCAGACAATAGATGTAACATCTGGAAGGCAGCAAGAATATGCAAGAAAGAGAAAAAAATTAATTAAAAGATAACAAGCTGCCTGTGGAATGGACCGAAAGACAATCCTCCCCTCCCCCCCCCTTGTCCCTATCCCATCCCATGCCCCTTCCCCATCCCCTTCCCCCTTTTTCTCTCTTCCTCCCACATTACTCCCCTATCCCCCTAACCCTAACCCTTTTTTATGAACAATTGTAAAGCACTTGAAATAAAAATGATTTTTTTTAAAAAAAAAAAAAATAGGAATGTGCAAAATGGCAGAAATCTGTTGTGTTTTCATTTCAAATTTTGGGAAGATTCAAAAATTGAACTCCAGATCTTGAATTACAAATCTGAACAGCCAACCTCATAATCTCCCAGAATCTTCCCAAAAACAGAGCAGGGGGTGCCCAAAATTCAAAATGAAAACAGAATGGATTTCCTCCATTGCGTGCGCCCCTATTTTAAACCACATTCATACATAGTTCCTCCATCAAGTGACACCAGATTAAAAGGTCCTTCCTTCCTGGCAAATGTCATCATGACTGGTGGACACTGGACAAATCGTCTGGGATTTAGTGGAGACCTGGCCCTACTATTAGACAGACTTAGATGGTGTTTCCTTGTCATAAAATCCTGACATTTCTCAGCTGGTGAACTCTAGCAGAAGTGGATGTGGCAGCACATATTATCTGTCTAACATGCAATCTGATGTCTTTTTCACCAGTTTATCCTGAGCTGCCCATTGTGGCATCTTAACTATTCATAACTAGGTTGCTTTCCACACATGATAGTGAAATCTGGTCTATGTTGAGAGAAAACAAGCAGAATGATTTTAGTGGGTTGTTGTAGGTTTTTCCGGGTTATATGGCCATGTTCTAGAGGCATTTTCTCCTGACGTTTCGCCTGCATCTATGGCAAGCATCCTCAGAGGTAGTGAGGTCTGTTGGAACTAGGAAAATGAGTATATATATATATCTGTGGAATGACCAGGGTGAGACAAAGGACTCTTGTCTGCCGGAGCTAGGTATGAATGTTTCAACTGACCACCTTGATTAGCATTTGGTGGCTTGGAGTGCCTGGGGGAATCTTTTGTTGAGAGGTGATTAGATGTGCCTGATTGTTTACTCTCTGTTGTTTTGCTGTTTTAGAGGTTTTTTTTAATATTGGTAGCCAGATTTTGTTCATATCCATGGTTTCCTCCAACCTGGACATAGCATATTATTTGAGAACACAGAAATGCTGGACCACTCTCACAACCACCATGTCAGACTACACAGAGAAGCCATTGAAATCCACAAGCATGTGGACAATTTCAACAGAAAGGAGGAAACCATGAAAATGAACAAAATCTGGCTACCAGTATTTAAAAAACCCTAAAATTACAACAGCAAAACAACAGAGAGGAAACAATCAGCCACATCTAATCACCTCTCAAAGAAAGATTCCCCCAGGCACTCCAAGCCATCAAATGCTAATCAAGGTGATCAATTGAAACATTCACACCTAGCTCCAGCAGACAAGAGTTCTTTGCCCCACCCTGGTCATTCCACAGATATATAAACCCCTTTTCCTACTTCCAACAGACCTCACTAGTAGGCCTGGGTAACAACGGAAAAATTTGTTTCTAAAATCGATTTGTATTTGGGAGGTTTTTTTGTTTCGATATTTAAAATAATTACAAAATTTTCCTTTTAAAAAGTTCGATATTTACGAAATTTCGTAAATGGTAAAAAATTAACGAATCGATTTCCGAAACAATAACGAATCGATTCGTTAATGGCGGACGCGACCGCGAAACACGCTAAAAAACCTCCAAAACCTTCTGAAGCTTCCCTCTCCCTCTGTTGTTGACTGTTGGTGTGATATTATAATTTTTTTTCACTAATTAAACCATAAAACTGGCCCAGACATGCGGAAATAATAACGAAATGACCTCAAAACAATAACGAAACGAATACAATATCGAAATACGAAGCATTTACAAAACGTTTTTGAAAATTCGTTTTTTTTAATAATTGCTCCAGAATGGTTCGTTATCGTTTTGTAATTGAAAAAATTAACGAATTATTAACGAATTACGAATTAACGAAACGAAACCGCCCAGCCCTACTCACTACCTCTGAGAATGCTTGCCATAGATGCAGGTTAAACGTCAGGTGAAAATGCCTCTAGAACATGGACATATAACCCGGAAAAAACTACAACAACCCAGTGATTCTGGCCATGAAAGCCTTCGACAATAGAATGATTTTACTTATTTTCTTCATCCTGTGCTACCCATTAACTCATAATAGTTTTTCTTATTATTCAAATAGTCTTCCTCAATTCTTTGTGAGTTATTGGCTCAAAAAAGGTCTTGAACAAGATGGTGGACTACCTGATAATTCATAACAAACTGATAAATTTAAGCTGCATTAATCATACAAAAATGCCGTTTTTGCAACGTATCTCCTTTGATGTGGTTGCTCCAAGTGAGAGTGAAATTAGCAAAGAGGTAACATTTTCTTTTTGTCAGTTTTCAACTGTATCCTTTATAAAAGCTCCTGCAGTCTTCCAGAACTTAGTACTCCATCACTAAGACAGGCCTGTTAAATACCGACGCGGGTGACAACATATGGCTTGCCTTCAGCAAGGAGAGAATTGACAGCAAAACGAAAATCGAGCTCACCTAAACAGCAGCAGGCTCCTTTCTCTCGCAGACTGCCTTCCTAGACATGCCAATGGCACTGCAGGGAGGGTAGACTTATGTTGACCTCCATGGCAAGCGGCCAGAGGTGATCCCATGGGGTGCAGTTCACCAAGATATTATATCACATGATGGGATAGATCCAGAGGTTTTTAAGGGCCGCCTTTGCATGCCACTTTGAATCTCATTTTGGTGATCTGTCTTTCTCTGTTTGCACTGTATCTTTGAGTTTGTAGCCTGTGCTCAACTGTGCTGTGGTCTGATCTGGTCCTTGCCCTTCTCTTTCCTTTTCTTCTTTGGGAGTGTTTCATTTATTTGCTTAATTCTGTTTTTTTTCATTGTGTTTTAATTTTGGAACTTTCTTTTTGGTTTTCTTGGTAGGTGGGCAATGACATATTTCAGCCTCATATTTCGTCTGTGCGCATTCAGAAGAAGACCTACAAGCCACTCTAAACACCTTTGCAGAAGCATACGAGAAGCTCGGCCTGTAATTAAACATCAAGAAAACCAAAGTGCTCTTCCAGTAGTCACCGGCCAATCCCTCTCCAATGCCAGAAATACAGCTTAATGGTGTAACATTAGAAAATGTTGACCGTTTCCGCTACCTTGGCAGCCACCTCTCCACCAAAGTCAAAATTCACAATACCGCCTGAGCTCTGTGAGTGCAGAATTTTTCCGAATGAAGCAGAGAGTGTTTGAGGACGAGGAAATCCATAAGGATGCCAAGGTGCTTGTTTATAAAGCTATTGTCCTCCCAACCCTGTTATATGCCTACGAAACGTGGACAGTCTACAGATGTCACATGCAACTCCTGGAACGATTCCATCAGTGCTGCCTCCGGAAAATCCTGCAAATCTCTTGGGAAAACAAGCAGACAAATGTGAATGTGGTGGAAGAAACAAAGACCCCCCGCATTGAAGTGATGGTCCTCTGCCATCAACTCCGCTGGACTGGCCATGTTGTCCAGATGCCCGACCACCATCTCCCAAAGCAGTTGCTCTATTCCGAACTCAATAATGGAAAACGGAATGTTGGTGGGCAGGAGAAGAGATTTAAAGATGGGCTCAAAGCCAACCTTAAAAACTTTGTCATAGACACTGAGAACTGGGAAGCACTGATCCTTGAGAGCTCCAGTTGAAGGTCAGCTGTGACCAGCAGTGCTGCAAAATTTGAAGAGGCACGAATGGAGGGTGAAAGAGAGAAACATGCCTTCCACCTGGAAACCGATGCCCTCACTGTGGGAGAAGATGCAGATCAAGAATAGGGCTCCACAGTCTCCTATGGAACCACCGCCAAGATACTACACTTGGAGGACCATCTTCCTTGGACTACGAGGGATTGCCTAAGTAAGTAAGTATTTCAGCCTCAGTAGACTTACGGGGTTTGTGTGTGTGTGTCAGGAGCGACTTGAGAAACTGAAACTCACTTTTGGTGTGAGGGAATTGGCTGACTGCAAGGACATTGACCAGGGGACGCCCAGATGTTGTGATGTCTTATCATCTTTCTGGGAGACTTCCCTCATGTCCCCACATGGGGAGCTGGAGCTGGCAGAGGGAGCTCATCTATACTCTCCCTGGATTCAAATTTCCGACCTGTTGGTCTTCAGTCCTGCTGGCACAAGGGTTTAACTCACTGTGGCACTGGGGGCTCTTATCCAAGTACTAACCAGGGCTGACCCTGCTTTGACTTGCACAATCAGACAGGCTTTGTTGCCTTTAGAGTAAACTATGGATAATAGAAGGAAGGGGAAAAAACTTTTGTTTTACTCTACCTTTGTGCAAGAGATCCCAGAACAATAATCTTTGAGAAATTGTACAAGATAAGAGATGAGGTTGTGGAATGGAGGAAGCAAACGCCGTGTTTATCCTTCCCTCTGCACTCCCGAGGGCACGAAGGGAATTGATAGCAGCAGATGAAATTATAGGCAGTGGTAAGCTTGCAAAGTGAGAACTTTAAATCATACTAAGAGGAAGACAAAAAACAAATGAGAAATTACAGCATAGTTTTGTACTCTAAGAATGAGACCCCAAAACCTGGATTTTGTTTGTCTCAACTAGAATAGATCCATTGATTCAATGGACTTACCTACATGTTGACATACTAATCAGTAATTAAGTCATAGAATCATAGTTTGAAGAGACATTGTGGGCCATCCAGTCCAACCCCTTGCCAAGGAGAAGGAAAATCGCATTCAAAGCACCCCAAAAGATGGCCATCCAGCCACTGTTTCAATGCCTCCAAAGAAGGAGCCTCCACCACACTCCGGGGCAGAGAGTTCCACTGCTGAACAGCTCTCACAGTCAGGAAGTTCTTCCTAATGTTCAGATGGCATCTCCTTTCTTGTAGTTTGAAGCCATTGTTCCATTGCATCCTAGTCTCCAGGGCAGCAGAAAACAAGCTTGCTCCCTCCTCCCTAGGACTTCCTCTCATGTATTTATACATGGCCATCATGTCTCCTCTCTGAGTTTTCAGCTTCAGGCTAAACATGCCCAACTCTTTAAGCCGCTCCTGATAGGGCTTGTTCTCCAGACCCTTGATTATTTTAGTTGCTCACCTCTGGACACATTCCAGCTTGTCAACATCTCCCTTCAATTGTGGTGTCCAGAACGGGACACAGTGTGATTCCAGGTGTGGTCTGACCAAGGCAGAATAGAGCATGGGGAGCATGACTTCCCTGGATCTAGACCAGTGGTTCTCAACCTGGGGTCCCCAGATGTTTTTTGGCCTACAACTCCCAGAAATCCCAGCTGGTTTAACCGCTGTTAGGATTTCTGGGAGCTGAAGTCCATAAAAGTCTGGAGACCCCAGGCTGAGAAGCACTGATCTAGACACTAGACTCCTATTGATGCAGGCCAAAATCCCATTGGCTTTTTTTTGCCACCGCATCACATTGTTGGCTCATGTTTTACTTGTTGTCCACAAGGATTCCAAGTCAGTGGTGTTACTCCAGTTGGGACTAAAAATAAGAATTCAAGCCCATATTTTAAGATATATTTCTTAGGCCCCTTCCACACAGCTGAATAAAATCCTACATTTTCTGCTTTGAGCTGGAATATATGGTAGTATGGACTCAGATAACCCAGTTCAAAAGGTGTGCAGCTTTTGCCTTTCCTGAAGCCAGCTTGTGGAATCATACATATTTTTCCATAATTCTGTGCAAAATAAGGCTCACCAGAACTTATTTTGCACAGAATTATGGAAAAATTCTGTGACGATGGCATAACAAGGAGATTGGCCTCTAGTTTTTTGGATCATGGCAGTCTTTGCCTGTTTTCAAGATGGTTATGACTCTTGCTTTCCTCCACAGGTAAGTTTCTGTGCAAAGAGAAGTACAAACAATTAAACACTAGACTCGGCCCGTCGGGTTTTCAACTACTGAGTTCTTGGGGACCTTCCAAAAAATCAACCACAAAGCAAGCATCCTTTTCAATTCAGCATCTTACTGTCAGACCTTTGACCAGAACAACACACAGGAAGGGGCTTTCTGGTGACCTATGGATCAGTCTCAAGGGTAATCTTCGACAAACAGAGATCAACAAAGGAATCAGCAGGAATGAAATTGCATCCTCCAGTCCTTACCCTGGGCTGTCTTTCCATACTTCTTGGATTGGGAGGGGGCTGGTTTGTTCCTCATGGTAGCATCCCTTTTCAGAAAAATGTCATAACAGCAAAGGAAGCAGCTTTATTCAAAAGTGTAGATGAACTCCAGGGATTTGTACAATGAAGACATCTTCAAAAAATGTTCTTGAACAAAAAAACCCCTCACCACTTAAGAATCTGAAAAGAGATAACAGAAGAATGTAGAGTATTTTCCTCTCTAAAAATTGTTCCCACTTTGGTATTTCTAAACCAAAGACAAATGTACCAGTTATGTTCGAAGAGAGTAATTATGTGTGCTGAAAAATGCAATGGTTCCTGGACTGGTTGACTTTGTGTGTAACTAGCCCAGTGATGTTAAATTGTAGTTACAGATATTCGGTAATTGCTGTACTGTGCTTTTCCTATCTATATAAATACAAATGTAGTGTACGTTTGTGGGATTAACACAACTCAAAAACCATTGGGCAAATTGACATGAAATTTGGACACTACACCCCTCACAGACCAACGAGTGACCATCACTCATAAACCCCTCCAAAAATATAATGGAAAGGACTTAACCTCCCCCCCCCCCCAAAAAAAAAGCTAAATGGTGATACAGCACATGTGCAAAAATGACAGCTCCCAGGATCACCTAGACCAGACCCTTTAGGAGAGGAGGATGCTCCAAATGCACTGCTTCTCCTTGGGTTTCTTTGAGAGCATCCTAATCGGTACATATTTCCAATTTCCTATTCCTGGACTTCAGCTTCCAGCAATCCTCCAGATAGATAAGATATATAGCTGAGATAGAGATAGATAGTAGGTAGATAGATCAATCAGGAGGACTGCTGGGAGTTGCAGTCCAAGAATAAGTAGAAAAGGAAGAAAGGAGAGAAAGAAAAAGGGGAGGGGGAGGAAGGAAAGAGGTAGAAAAGGGAGGAAGGAGGGAAGGAAGGAAGGAAGGAAGGAAGGAAGGAAGGAAGGAAGGAGAGAAAGAAAAAGGGGGAGGGGGAGGAAGGAAAGAGGTAGAGAAAGAAGGAAGGAAGGAAAGAAGGAAGGAAGGAAGGACAGAAGGAAAGAAAAAAAGAGAAGGAATGAAAGAGGGAGGGAGGGAAGGAAGGAAGGAAGGAAGGAAGGAAGGAAGGAAGGAAGGAAGGAAGGAAGGAAGGAGAGAAAGAAAGGAGAGAAAGAGGGAGGGAAGGGTGGCCACAGCAACGAGCGGAGGGTACAGCTAGTTAAAAATAATAATTTAAGTATCATCATTGTTATCATCTACTACATGAACAAGTTCTGCAAAGAAACCCTGTGACAGCTTTGCCTTAATGTCAACAGTAATAAATCAAAGGTAACTGGTTCAGTACATGTTCCCAAATGATACTAATTAATTGATTGGAAAAGTGTCCAAAATATATTATTAGCCAGGAATTAGAAATATGGAAATATTTTTGCATTAAGCTCCCATCTACAAACACAATCACACTTTCCCCTACGAACCTGTGCGATCTCTAAGTTCCTCTGATGAGGCTTCCCTCTCACTTCCACCTCCATCATAAGTTCAGTTGGTGGGGACGAGGGAGAAAGCCTTCTCGGTGTTGGCCCCTTGCTTTGGGATTCTCTCTCCAGGGAAATTAGGCTGGTGCCCACCCTGTCAATCTTTTGTAAAGACCTAAAAACATGAATGTTCCAGTATGCTTTTGATTGGACGGTTTCCCCAGAAAATTTTGGCTTCCAGTAAAAATTACCTGCCTTAAATTACATTTTCCAAACTTCGTCAGTGTCACGTTGCCAGGGCTCTACCTTGTTTGGGTAGAGATTAATCAAAACTCCCAGTTTAAACATACAGTTTAATTAAAACAGCACTTACTTGCTGGCTGTTTTTATAGTCCAAAATATAAAACACAAAGATAGCACGCAGCTACAGAATAAGGAGCTTGAAGGAGCTGGGGGTGGTGATGGCCGACAGGGAGCTCTGGCGTGGGCTGGTCCATGAGGTCACGAAGAGTTGGAGACGACTGAACGAATGAACAACAACAGAGTAAACAAAAACTGATAGCAAAAATAACTTCATAGTCAAAAGGGTCCAGTCCAATGGTCAAATGCCGAGAGTTCAATAAGAGAGTCCAGGGATCAAGAGTCTATACCGTAGTCAAAAGCCAGTCCAAAGGTTCAAGGTTCCAGGGTTCCAAGATTACAGGAGACAGGTCAGGATACCGAAAATTCAACAGATCTGGGGGGAAAACCAGCAGTACTCCACCACCAAAATGCAACAGATACTTTTCTCCCAAAGATTAATCCCAAGGTGAGCTCCTTAAATTCAGTAACACCCAGCTGCAACCTATCACCTGCATGCCTCCACCCTTAATTGCTTTTACCTGTAAACTGTTACTTACAAACTACTCAGCCCTTTAGAACCAAAACTTACATTAACCCTTCCATCACCAACTGCCAGGTCTACCACCACCAACTACCACCAACTATGGAACATATGACAATCAGCATCAGAAAGTACCAATCAATTATTTACTTTGAACTACTTTCAAAGTAAGGACCACACAATTAAACTTTGAAAATTCACCAAACATCGGTGGAAAAGTGAAACATTTTGAAATTTGGTGGACTAACAGTGGTAAATGTGTCCTAAGATTGTAGTAAGCTTTGCTTCAATAGCTTTAAAAATGAGGGAGAGAGGACCCCCTAAATTTCCCCCAATTATAGTCATTCAATTATGAACAATTACTCGTATAATGAAATAGTAACAAAATTTCATTACTCTCATTAGAAAGTAATGAAGAAATGAAGCACCAGTGGCCCCCAGTTTTGTAATTACTTTTGTACCATTTTTTTATGGACCGTACATCCCTAATTAATATCCATGGCAGAAGGGGGAATCCATACATTGATATTGCTCTTGCTTTCTCTCTGGTCTGATGGGATAAAGAGAAGCTTACAGCGAAATCTGAATAACTGCAAAAGCAGCAGCGACAACAAATGTAATAGGATTGTGTACAGGCATTGAGTGTTTTAACTACACTTGGGCCAAAAATCCTCAGAATAGAGGGAGGGAGCAACTCTGCTGCCAGTTTCGGAGCAGTAGTAACAAGGAAAGGTCTTCTCAAAGAGCAATGGCTTGTGGTGATGAGGGAATAAAGAAACATGATGACACAGTATTATTTGCAGAAACTCCTGGCACAAAATAGTATTTCCCAGTCGGCAGCGGCTGTGAAAAGCTTTGCCTGACAACAATGCTGAATTGTATTTCACCTCACATCTAAATATTGTGCAAGTGCTCCCATATTATCTCACCAGCAGATAGCATGGTAACGTAAGAATGAAAAGTTTGGCTTGGCTATAGTCGAAGCAGAATTGATATAGGCAATTGTGGGGTCAAACAATCCATGGTTTAATTCTATGCTCCAAGTTATTCATCACTTGTGTGTATATGAAAAAATATGAAATCAGCAGGAAAACATGGACAATAAGCTTCTCCTGCCCATTTCTCTTCTTCTCCTCAAGATTCTCTTGCATTTTCCACTCTCTAAATGGCTTCAGAATAATGATGTTATTGTCTATTTGTTCAGTCACTTCCAAGTCTTTGTGACCTCATGGACCAGCCCATGCCAGGGCTCCCTGTCAACCGTGGCCACCCCCAGCTCCTTCAAGGTCAAGTTGGGAGTCATCCTCGATTCATCGCTGAGCCTGGAACCCCAGGTTTCGGCGGTGGCCAGGGAAGCTTTTGCACAGTTAAAACTCATGCACCAGCTGCGCCCATACTTTGGGAAGTCTGATATGGCCATGGTCGTCCACGCTCTGGTTACATCCCGAATAGATTAGTGCAACTCGCTCTACGTGGGGCTGCCTTTGAAGACTGTTGCCAGTGTGATGTCTCTACTCTTTACTATTTTATCGAGATTGGACATTGCTCTCATCCCAAGAAGGAAGCGTCTTCTGATTTCCTGGCCACAGTCTGCATCTGCACTCATCTTTGCACCTAGAAATACAAAGTCTGTCACGGCCTCCACGGTTTCTCCCTCTATTTTCCAGTTGTCAATAATTCTTGTTGTCATGATCTTGGGTTTTTTTTTAATGTTTAGCTGCAACCCAGCTTTTGCGCTTTCTTCTTTCACCTTGATTAGAAGGCTCCTCAGCTCCTCCTCGCTTTTGGCCATCAGAGTGGTGTCATCTGCATATCTGAGGTTGTTAATTTCCACCCCAGCTTTGCATTCCTCAAGCCCCACACATCCTCGCATGATGTGTTCTGCGTACAAGTTAAAAAGGTTGGGTGAGAGTATGCAGCCTTGCCGTACGCCTTTCCCAATCTTGAACCGGTCTGTTGTTCCGTGGTCAGTTCTGACTGTTGCTACTTGGTCCTTGTATAGGTCCTTGTCTACTTTATGTTATATTTTGATATTTAGTAGAGCTCTGGACAAAACAGATACTGCTATTAGAAATCATTTTAATGGGATGCCTAGCACAAGGTGCATCTTTGCCCTCCAGGTTTCTTCTTCTTCTTCTGTATCTTGTTATCAACCACATACTTTAGGAAGGATGTAAGAGACTGACTTCAAGCAAGTATCTTAATTAGTCCTGGCAAAGGATGTCTGCCCAGAGAAGGTCATTTTCTGTGTGTACTTTTCCAGTAACTGAATGCTATTTAGCGAGTAATGCATTAGCTTTGCAGTGCATTATGTAACAGGAAAGCAAACAAAACCTGGCTTTCAAGAGACTGTGGCAGAGAGAGAAGGGGAAAAGTCCTAGGCCTTGGTGCTAGCATTAGTGTAATATGTGGATGTTGTTTATAACCTCCTAGACAGATATAATTTGATGGCAAATTTTAAGGAGAGATGCACATTCTACGTTCAATTTCCTGTTGACTGTTCTGGTCTCAGTTCAGAAGGTGACCTCTGCACGGTCTTTGTAAGAAAATGAAAAACTGAAAACTATGTCTTCATTTAAATATATTGTAATTGCTTTAATTGGCAGGACTTTTTGAAAAAAGAAAGATGATATTTTGAAGATCAGATAAACATTACTGTATATACCCGAGTATAAACCGGCTCAAATATAAGCCCAAGCACCTAGTTACCACAACCTCCCCTCCAAAAAAACTGGGAAAACATTGTAGTACAGTGTGCTGATCAAGCTACTACTAGTAGTAGAAGGGGAAAGAGGGCTGCTCAGGTGCTGGATCAAGAGCAGCAAAGGAAGCGAATTAGGGAGATATTCGTGACACTTACAGATACTGAGTCATTCAAAGGTTAGACTCAGAGATGGAGGAGATGGGAGTAGAGGATTGAAATGGGTTACTCAGGAGCAAGAGTCAGATGAAGAACACGAAAGGAAGCGGATCCATGAAATAATACTCCAACTGAGGAAGAAGACTTTATGGGGTTCATGGGGAGTGATGGGACTGAGAGTGATAATGGGGAGGATGGGCTGGACTGGACCCATGTACAAGAGATCATGGACCATTTGTACGCAACCCACATCAAGTGAGGAGTTTGAAGGGTTCTCTGGAGACTGGCAACCTGGAAATACTTGGGGTGATCTAAGTCTTGATAGACACTGAAAAAGCTGGAGGGACAGCCGGTGGCGAGCAGCTGTGGAAGCAAAAGCTCCTGAGATGACAAGGTGGAGTCCAGCTCCACCTCTGATGAGGAGTTATAGGATAAAAGAAAGGTATCAAACTATTGGAACTTTGCAGTAGGCAAAGTGTTGTATTGGGCTTGGGACTTTATTGCTGCCTTTACTGTCGCCTTGGGTCCTGGGACTGCAGATCGTTGTGCTTCCATGCTTCTACCAACTGGAATCCTGTAAGTGCTGACTTCTACCCCTTGCTGACTTTAAGGTTTCTGGTTCACGACAAAACATATTTCAGAAGTCATTAAACCATTTGAAACTTGTAATGTAATTGTAACACGTTACCATCATGAAATATACCATATACACTCAAGTATAAGCCGGCCCGAATACAAGCCGAAGCACCTAATTTTACCACAAAAAACTGGGAAAACGGATTGATTCGAGTATGAGCCAAGGGTGGGAAATGCAGCAGCTACTGGTAAATTTCAAAATAAAAATAGATATCAATAAAATTACATTAATTGAGGCATCAGTGGATTGAACGTCTTTGAACAATTACAGAAGACTGTCCAACTCTGATTAAACCATTATTCTAACCTTCTTCAGTGTAAATGTGCTTAGTTATCCTTCCAATGATAATAAAGAGAATAAAATAATAAATTTACTACTACTACTACTACTACTAATAATAATAATAATAATAATAATAGAGTAAAATAATGGAAATATAATAATAACAGTAATAATAGAGTAAAATAATAAATGTAATAAGAAAAATAGAGTAAAATAATAAATGCATTTTTAATAATAAAGAGTAAAATTATAAATGTAATCTATATAAATAAAAATGTAATGTTCATTTGTGGGATTAACAAAACTCAAAAACCACTGGACAAATTGGCACCAAATTTCGACACAAGACACTTAGCAACCCAATTTATGTCCTTCAATCAAAAAATTGATTTTGTCACTTGGGAGTTGTATTTGTTGGGATTTATAGTTCACCTACAATCAAAGAGCATTCTTAACCCCACTAACGCTGGTATTGAACCAAACTTGGCACACAGTTCTCCCATGACCAACAGAAAAAACTGGAAAGGTTTGGTGGACATTGACCTTGAGTTTGGGAATTATAGTTCACCCACATCCAGAGAGCACTGTGGACTCAAAAAATGATGGCTCTGGACCAAACTCTACACGAATACTCAATATGCCCAAATGTAAACACTGGTGGAGTTTGGGGAAAATAAAATCTTGACATTTGGGAGTTGTAGTTCACCTACAATCACAGAGCATTCTGAACCCCACCAATGAGAGAATTGGGCCAAACCTCCCACACAGAACCCCCATGACCACCAGAGTGGGCCACAGCAATGCATGGCAGGGGATGGCTAGTAACAATAATGCATAGAGTAAAATAATAATGTATTATTAATAATAGAGTAAAATAAAAAATGTAATAACAATAATAGAGAAAAATAACACATAATAATAATAATAGAGTCAAATAATACATGCAATAATAATAATAATAATAATAATATTGTCAAATAATGTAAATGTATTAAAAAAATTTTTTTTGGTCGTGTCAGGAATGATTTGAGAAACTGCAAGTCGCTTCTGTTGTGAGAGAATTGGCCGTCTGCAAGGACGTTGCCCAGGGGACGCCCGGATGATTTGATGTTTTTATCATCCTTGTGGGAGGCTTCTCTCATGTCCCCGTATGAGGAGCTGGAGCTGATAGAGGGAGCTCATCCACCTCTCCCCGGATTCAAACTTGCGACCTGCCGGGTCAGGGGTTTAACCCACTGCGCCACCGGGGGCTCCTATATATATATATATATATATATATATATATATATATATATACACACACCAATAAATGGAGTAAATAATAAATGTAATCAAAATAATACTAATTACCAAGTAAAATAATAAATAACCTTGACTCAAGTATAAGCCGATGGGGGCTTCTTCAGCCTAAAAAGGGGGCTGAAAAACTAGGCTTTTACTCGAGTATATACAGTAAATCACCATGACTCCCTTATATTTGGAAACTGGGCATCTTTTGGGATTTCTTGGCATCATGGTGAATTTTTGTAAAATTGCAAGGTTATCATTTGATAAGCTATAAAAGGAGTGCATCCAAGAAAGGGCTGGAAATTGTCCCACTTGACATGTATGGTTAGTTTGATGGTGTCAGGAATGAAAGGGAAATAATATAAAACACCTTTTTTAAAATAGATGGATCAAATGCATGGTCTGCAAGAATATTAATGAAAGTGTACAGATGTCTCTGGTTTCCCATAATCGAGGAGAAAATGTATGGATCATATATCACACTCCTTTCCTATTTTATTTATATATAATTTATAATTTATGCGCCACTAAAAAAAAATCACATATCTTTGAAAGATGCACACAAAACCACTTTAGCGAATGAGGGAATTAAAAAAATGCAAGCAGTAGGGTAAGGATTATTAAAATATAAATGAATATACATGTTGGGAAATGGAATTTCCACCCTGTGGTCATTTCACAGCTTACAGTTCCAATCCTATGATTTCACTTAACGAGCTCTACTGGTTTGAAGTTGCAGGAGAGTTGATTTCGATTGAACATTGGAAAAAAAAAACCTTCTTGAAATTGTGAGCAGTTTGGCAATGGCAACAATTGCTTAAAGATAGGTGAATAACAAATTCCAACCAGTATTTTCTATTGGTCATTGATGCAGATCCATCCTCAGTTGGGTCAAGAGTGCACTTTGATTGTGGGTGAACTATAACTCTCAACATTATGAGTCAACCCCCTCCCCCAAATTCTGCCACTACTTAAAGTTGGTGATGGAGAGTCTGTATGCCAAGTGTAATCCAGATTCATCATCAGTGGGGTTCAAGGTGCTCTTTGATTGTGGATGGACTACAACTCCCAAAATCCAGAGTCAATTCTCTCCAAAATTCACCAGTATTTTCAGTTGGTCATGTTCAATATGTGTGCCAAGTTTGAGCCAGCTCTACCGTTGGTTGGTTGCACAGTGCACTCTGAATACGAGTGAATTATAACTCCTAAGATCCAAGGACAAGTTCCTCCAAACCCTGTCAGTACATAAAGTTGGTCATATTGGGTATGTGTGCTAAGTTTGAGCCATCGTTGGATGAGTGCACAGTGCTCCCCAAATATGAATGAACTATAACTCTTGAGGTCCAAGGTCAAGTACATCCAAATCTTGTCAGTAAATAAAGTTGGTCATGTTGGGTTTGTGTGCCAAGTTTGATCTATTGTTGGTTGAGTGCACAGTGCTCTCCAAATATGAGTGAATGATAACTCCCAACATCCAAAGTCAAGTCCCTCCAAACCCTGTCAGTTGGTCATGTTGGATATGCGTGCCAAGTTTGATACATTGTTGGTTGAGTGCACAGTGCTCTCTGAATATGAGTGAACTATAACTCACAAGGTCCAAGGTCAAGTCCCTCCAAACCTTGTCAGTACATAAAGTTGGTCATGTTGGGTTTGTGTGCCAAGTTTGATCCATTGATGGTTGAGTGCACAGTGCTCTCCGAATATGAGTGAACTATACCTCCCAAGGTCCAAAGTCAAGTCCCTCAAAATCTTGTCAGTACATAAAGTTGGTCATGTTGGGTTTGTGTGCCAAGTTTGAGCCATCGTTGGATGAGTCCACAGTGCTCTCCAAATATAAGTGAACTATAACTCCTGAGGTCCAAGGTCAAGTACCTCCAAACCTTGTCAGTACATAAAGTTGGTCATGTTGGGTTTGTGTGCCAAGTCTGATCCATCGTTGGTTGAGTGCACAGTGCTCTCCGAATATGAGTGAATGATAACTCCCAACATCCAAAGACAAGTCCCTCTAAACCCTGTTAGTTGGTCATGTTGGGTACGTGTGCCAAGTTTGATCCATTGTTGGTTGAGTGCACAGTGCTCTCCGAATATGAGTGAACTATAACTCCCAAGGACCGAGGTCAAGTTCCTCCAAAACTTGTCAGTACATAAATTTGGTCATGTTGGGTATGTGTGCACAGTGCTCTCCGAATATGAGTGAACTATAACTTTCAAGGTCCAAAATCAAATCCTTCCAAACCATGTCAGTACATAAAGTTGGTCATGTTGGGTATGTGTGCCAAGTTTGAGCCATCGGTGGTTGGGTGCACAGCCCTCACCAAATATGAGTGAATCGTAACCCCCGAGGTCCAAGGCCAAGTCCCTCCAAACCTTGTCAGTACATAAAGTACGAAACGGATGCTTTCTTATTCTTTGAGTGAAGGGAAACTAGCAAAGGGAATATTGCAGAATAGATAATTCTGAAAAAAAATAACACAACATCAGGCATTATGCTTGTCTTCCTTTCATTTAATGTAATCTATCACTAATGCTTCTAAAGATAAGTAAGGTTATCTGTGTAAACAGGATCAATAATGTGGTTTGTGTCTCTGTCCCAGGATCCACAATTGCTTTATATTTTCCTGTAAAGTAACTCTCAATTTCATATATTAATCCACTCAGACTTGGCATTGATTTGAATGGGAAGGCAAATAATTCAAAGAACTCTGCCAGTCACATCCAGGCATCAGTGAATTATCTTTTGGAACAATTTTCTTAGGCAATCTCTTAGGAACACACCAAGATTTGAGCGAGAATAGAAAACCTCCTTTCTTTTCCACACATTCAATAGGAGTAAATGTGTGCAGGATAACATCCACTGTTCTTCTTTGGTTCCTATAAACATCAGTTCATCGTTCTTATGATTGCCACACATTCTAATTCTTGGTCTGTGATCGTAACAATAACAGTCATTCATTCATATTCTCAAATCATTTATTTTGGTCATAGACCAGAACAAGAAATAAAAGTCACAGTTTCATACAAACTTGGTATGTTTAGTACATTCATATTCTAATTTGCTTTGTTGCTTTGAGTTAGGAGGATAGAGGAGGGTGCCATACTCAACTAGCATCAAGTCCCATTGAACTTAGTGCAATAGCATTCTAAAACCCTTATGAGAAGTAAAATGTCATTGAATGCAATGATGGAACATGTGCTGGTACGTCTGTACCAGGAGCTCCGACTTTATTTTCTTTCTATTAAGTGCTTGCATGCAGGGATTCTGCAAGAAGGTGGCTTCCTTTGGTTTGCAGTCATAGGGCAAGCCACTTGTCTATCATTGTTAAGTTTAGATCCGCCCCTTCTCTCAGGGAGATGGGAAGGGAAGAGGGAGCCATTTTTAGTTAGTCTTAGTGAGGAAAGATAAGTTAGAGAACATGGACAAGCTTCACCTGCAGAAAAGCTTCATTTCTTAAGACCATCCAGGGAAACTGAAGTCCAGGAAATTCCAGGGAAATTCTGGAGGGAAAACAGCTTTACAGACCCAGAGAACTCCAGCTGGAGAATCTGCAAGCCTTTACTGGTACGTCTACTCGGTGCTCAAGACACAGTTTGAATCCGGTAATAGGACCCACATTAGTAAGGATTAGATTATAGTCAGCCTGGAAGAGGTTAAAAAAGGGTTTTCCTCTAAAGTAAAGGAGCAGTTAATGAAGACAGTTGCCTGTCCCTCGTGGACAAGATTAAGGAAGCCACCAGTTAATTCAAAGCCTTGAAGTATTTGTTTGACCCATTGAAGATTTGAGAAGTATCTGTTGGATTTGTTCAATAATAAAGGACTTTGTTACATCATTAAAGACTCTAAAGACGATCTCTACAGGAAAATCCTTAAAGGCCTTTTTTGAGGCGCCCCAGGCTTCCTGCTGGGCACAAGGTGCACGTCCTATTCCAAACGTCAATTATTACAGGCCCAGCGTGAGACAGAACAGAACACATATTCATAGTCTGTTTTGTTTTTTTGCCAGATCAAAGACAGTTTCTCACCTACCAGGAAATCCTTTTGAGTTTGGCTAACAATGTGTCATGCAGTCATACCGGCCACATGACTTTGGAGGTGTCTGTGGACAACGCCGGTTCTTCGGCTTAGAAATGGAGATGAGCACCACACTCCAGAGTTGGACACGACTGGACTTCATGTCAGGGGAAAACCTTGACCTTGACCTAACATTTTGAGCAACTTTCACAAAGTATTCATTCAACCCAAACTTTTGTTTTTGTATGTAAGCGCAAAGAGCCCTATTTTCTTTCTGAAAGAGCACTGTTTTCTGCAAAAACAAAATAAAAAAATGGAGATGTTTGTAGATGAATTTGCAGAATAATTTGTTTACAACACTTCAGGACATTTGAACAGAGGGTATGTGCACGAACGAATTTGAAGTGACCATAACAGATTAGGGGCCGTGGTGGTGCAGTGGGTTAAACTGCTGAGCTGCTGAACTTGCTGACCGGAAGCTCGGTGGTTCAAATCCACAAGATGGAGTGAGCTCCCTTTGTTAGCCCCAGCTTCTGCCAACCTAGCAGTTTGAAAACATGCAAATGTGTGTTGATCAGGTAAGTATTGCATCAGCAGGAAGATGATAGTGCTCTTTGTATTCATGCTGGCTACATGACCTTGGAGGTGTCTATGGACAACGCCGGTTCTTCGGCTTCGAAATAGAGATGAGCACCACACTCCAGAGTTGGACACAACTGGACTTCATGTCAGGGGAAAACCTTGACCTAACATTTTTAGGCAACATTCACAAAGTATTCATTCACCCCAAACTTATTTTTCGTATGTAAGTGCAAAGAGCCCTATTTTCTTTCTGAAAGAGCACTGTTTTCTGCAAAAACAAAATAAAAAATGGAGGTGTTTGAAGATGGATTTGCAGAGTAATTTGTCTGCAACACTACAGGACATTTGAACAGAGGGTATGTGCACAAACGAATTTGAAGTAACCATAACAGATCAGGAGACGTGGTGGTGCAGTGGGTTAAACTGCTAAGCTGCAGAACTTGCTGATCGGAATCTTGGTGATTCAACTCCACAAGATGGGATGAGCTCCCTTTGATAGCCCCAACTTCTGCCAACCTAGCAGTTCGAAAACATGCAAATGTGTGTCGATCAAGTAGGTATTGCTTCAGCAGGAAGGTGACAGTGCTCTTTGTATTCATGCCGGCTACGTGACCTTGGAGGTGTCTATGGACAATGCCAGCTCTTCGGCTTAGAAATGGAGATGAACATCACCCTCCAGAGTTGGACACAACTAGACTTCACATCAAGGGGAAACCTTTACTTTATAACAGACTAGCTGTCCTCTGCCATGCATTGCTGTGGCCCAGTCTGTTGATCTGGAAAATAAAGGGAATGAGAAAGTGTTGGCTTTTAATATATGTAATTTCTTTATGCTTGTTGGTAAACAGTATTTCTTGCTGTTTCTTTGTCAGTGTTGATGTGGAGAGTGTCTGGTTTGCCCACTCTGGAACATGCAACATATCATTGTCCTTCTTGAAGGGTCCCTTTCAAATCTTTGATACTATATCAGTGTTTGTGTGAATCACATCTATCTATCTATCTATCTATCTATCTATCTATCTATCTATCTATCTATCTCTATGACTGGACGGCTCTTTGTCAGGAGGACTTTGATTATGTGTTCTTGCCCTGATGAAGGGAGTTGGATTAGATGGCCTTAAGTATTTTCTGTTGATCATGGGGGTTCTGTGTGGGAAGTTTGCCCCGATTCTGTCGTTGGTGGGTTCAGAATGCCCTTTGATTGTAGGTGAACTGTGAATCCCAGTGACTACAACTCCCAAATGTTTTCCTCAAACTCCATCTGTGTTTATTTTTGGGCATATTGAGTGCTTGTGCCAAATTTGATCCCGATCCATCATTGTTTGAGTCCACAGTGCTCTCTGGATGTAGGTGAACTACAACTCCCAAACTCAAGGTCAATGCCCACCAAACCCTTCCAGTATTTTCTGTTGGTTATGGGAGTTCTGTGTGCCAAGTTTGGTTCAATTCCATTGTTGATGGAGTTCAGAATGCTCTTTGAATATAGGTGAACTATAAATCCCAGCAACTACAACTCCCAAATGATAAAATCATAACTTTTTGAGAGATGGTCACTCCTTGTGTAGTGAGACATATTGTTGCCAAATTTGGTGTGATTTCGTTCATTGGTTCTTTTGTTTTCAAGGTACTCATTATGCACAGAGCATTTTTATATATATAGATAAGAAAGTTGGGCTAAAACTATCAAAATGAAATTCGACAAAAAGAAATGTAAAAAACCAGGGAAAAAAACCCACAAATGCACAAATAAAGGATGGGAAACACCTGGCTTGACAACAGTCAATGTGAAAAGGATCAAGCAATCTTAAGAGGGTGAAAGCTGAACATGAGCCAGTAGTGTGTCGTGGCAGTTTCAGTATTTGTTCTTGCATGAGGATTTGCATGGTTAATTGAATGGCACTGTGAGGAGACACCTTTCTCATTTCTGTATTTTATCTCCCAGCTTTGTATCTGGTATTTTATCTGTCACTGCTGTCTTCTTTCTCTAGGGTCCTCAAGGTTTCATACATGGAGTCTCTGCCAATAATCATATGAGACTCATTAGTACAAAGCATCGAGATTTACTCAAGGCTACGCAATTAAATAAACCAGGATCTGAAAGAAGGCCTCTTAAGGT